>NC_135801.1:141862270-142112433 GCF_964213995.1 Mustelus asterias | reverse complement strand
ACTCCTAATCATTACAAGATGAGTTCCCATTCACTGCGGAGTACATGCAGTATTCGTGTCTATGTTCTGCACAGCACCCCTGCTTGGAGCACCAGCTGCCTGAATTGAGGAGCCCTCAAGCAGCATGTGGTGCACTTCCCCCACCCCTCCCTAAAACCCTAGCACTCAGTCCAGTCCCTCACTACACCCCACAGCCAGAAGAAAGGAACGGCCCAGTGCCTGCAGAGAGCAGCCTGACCAACACTCAGTAAAGGAGCCCACAGAAATTTTCCAGGTCCTGCCTCCAATCTCCCCTTCACTCCGGGAGCTGCAGTTCCATAAAACTGACCTCCTTACTCCTGTTCAACGCTGTCCCTCCAGGTCCCGACTTTTATACAGCAGTTGTAATTATCGCCAGTGTGACATCACGCCAGAGTGGGGGGCGTGGAGGTGGGGGGAGACGCTACCGGGTGGAGATTCTTGTCGCGGACCCGCTAATTAGACGTTAAGGTATGTAAATGCTAATGTCCGTTACGCTGATTTTCAGCGTAGATCTGTCGATACCAAAAACATAGGCTGGGGGATGTGTGGAGGCCCAGACATCCAGTGTGAATCCTATGAATTGGCTATCGCTGGAGTCTCCCAGCCCGCTGCGCTACAAAAACAACGCAGCAGGATGGGAGAATCGCCCCCAATTAAAAAACCCAAATTGTTTATCATTAACCAAAAGAGAAAACGCTGGAAAATTTCAGCAGGTCTGTAAGGAGAGAAAAGAGCGGAGGTTTCGAGTCCAGATGAACCCTTGTAAAGGAGACAGAGAAGGAGCCCACCCCAATGGAACATCCCAGTGACTGCAGACAGCAGCCTGACCAGCACTCAGTAAAGCACTTTGACAAAGGGTCATCTGGACTCGAAACATCAGCTCTTTTCTCTCCTTAACGATGCTGCCAGACCTGCTGAGATTTTCCAGTGTTTTCTCCTTTGGTTTCAGATTCCAGCATCCGCACTAATTTGCTTTTATCAAAGAACAAAGAACAATACAGCACAGGAACAGGCCCTTCGGCCCTCCAAGCCCGCACCGCTCCCCGGTCCAGGATTGAATCCTGAATCCAGGATCCCCGCCCAATTTTCCAGCCTAACTACATACCAATATCCTATCCCCCGAGCTGTCCCCCCCAGCTACGATGCTTTGTTCATTACAACCTATTAACTCACCCCCACCCCCCCATTCCAGACCATGTGATCTCCAGGGAGAGGCGAAAACCCAGAGTGAAAAACCCCAGGGCCAATATGGGGAAAAAAAAATCTGGGAAATTCCCCTCCGACCCCCTGAGGCGATCGAAACGAGTCCAGGAGATCACAATGGCCCTGATCGGAAAATGCTTCCCAACCCTAGTCATTTCCACTTCCACGAGATACAAGGAACAATTAGCCCGCGCCGCTCCCTGGTCCAAACTAGACCACTCTTTTGTATCCCTCCATTCCCACTCCGTTCATATAGCTGTCTAGATAAGTCTTAAACGTTCCCAGTGTGTCCGCCTCCACCACCTTGCCCGGCAACACATTCCAGGCCCCCACGACCCTCTGTGTGAAATATGTCCTTCTGATATCTGTGTTAAACCTCCCCCCCTTCACCTTGAACCTATGACCCCTCGTGAACGTCACCACCGACCCGGGGAAAAGCTTCCCACCGTTCACCCTATCTATGCCTTTCATAATTTTATACACCTCTATTAAGTCTCCCCTCATCCTCCGTCTTTCCAAGGAGAACAACCCCAGTTTCCCCAATCTCTCCTCATAACCAAGCCCCTCCATACCAGGCAACATCCTGGTAAACCTCCTCTGTACTCTCTCCAAAGCCTCCACGTCCTTCTGGTAGTGTGGCGACCAGAACTGGACGCAGTATTCCAAATGCGGCCGAACCAACGTTCTATACATCTGCAACATCAGACCCCAACTTTTATACTCTATGCCCCGTCCTATAAAGGCAAGCATGCCATATGCCTTCTTCACCACCTTCTCCACCTGTGACGTCACCTTCAAAGATCTGTGGACTTGCACACCCAGGTCCCTCTGCATCTCTACACCCTTTATGGTTCTTCCATTTATCGTGTAGCTCCTCCTTACATTATTCCCACCAAAATGCATCACTTCGCATTTATCAGGATTGAACTCCATCTGCCATTTCCTTGCCCAAATTTCCAGCCTATCTATATCCTTCTGTAGCCTCTGACAATGTTCCTCACTATCTGCAAGTCCTGCCAGTTTTGTGTCGTCCGCAAACTTACTGATCACCCCAGTTACTCCTTCTTCCAGATCATTTATATAAATCACAAACAGCAGAGGTCCCAATACAGAGCCCTGCGGTACACCACTAGTCACAGGCCTCCAGCCGGAAAAAGACCCTTCCACTACCACCCTCTGTCTTCTATGACCAAGCCAGTTCTCCACCCATCTAGCCACCTCCCCCTTTATCCCATGGGATCCAACCTTTTTCACTAGCCTACCATGAGGGACTTTGTCAAACGCTTTACTAAAGTCCATATAGACAACATCCACAGCCCTTCCTTCGTCAACCATTTTGGTCACTTCTTCAAAAAACACCACCAGGTTAGTGAGGCATGACCTCCCTCTCACAAAATCATGTTGACTATCGTTAATGAGTTTATTCCTTTCTAAATGCGCATACATCCTATCTTTAAGAATCTTCTCCAACAACTTCCCCACCACGGACGTCAAGCTCACCGGCCTATAATTACCCGGGTTATCCTTCCTACCCTTCTTAAATAACGGGACCACATTGGCTATCCTCCAATCCTCTGGGACCTCACCTGTGTCCAGTGACGAGACAAAGATTTGCGTCAGAGGCCCAACGATTTCACCTCTCGTCTCCCTGAGCAGCCTTGGATAGATTCCATCAGGCCCTGGGGATTTGTCAGTTTTTATATTCTCTAACAAACCTAACACTTCCTCCTTTGTAATGGAGATTTTCTCCAACGGTTCAACACTCCCCTCCGAGACACTCCCAGTCAACACATCCCTCTCCTTTGTGAATACCGACGCAAAGTATTCGTTTAGGATCTCCCCTACCTCTTTGGGCTCCAAGCATAAGTCTCCACTTTTGTCCCTGAGAGGTCCGATGTTTTCCCTAACAACCCTTTGTTTGTTTGTCTCTGCTTCATTCTGGATAAGTGGAGCTCTGTAACATTAATTCCTTTGTGTTTTTGAACAGAATTTATATTAAACAGTCATTAGCTTTTCTTGTTTAACTTACTAGCTTTCGTATCTCAATTTGCTGTGCCGATGACAGAATGGTATCCGACAGCACTCATTCATTAATTTCTAAATTCCAGTCTCTCAGCGCTGCTATTTATATAAGTAGTCTCTCAATATCCGCTCTGAGTATCACATTTTTATATAACCCCCAGCAATTCTAAAAACTCTCATACGCCTGTGGAGGAAAAGCTCAAGGGACTTTACTGGGAATGTTTTCAGATTTTTTTCTGATGATTCTAATAGGCCGAAGTATGTTTAGCTAATGCCAGTAAATGAATTCCGTGCAAACCGTTTGAACAACATCTCACAGTGTGTGAGTCATGGCTGCTTTAACTCAGAGAAAGGGATGAAAGCGAGATGACAACTAGGAGTGTCATTTAGATTCTAACCCGTCACCAGCTTGCATGGGCTCCGGATGAATATCTGAAGAGCCACGTGTGTGTGATGATTCAGGTTTATCTGGGAAAGCGTCATAGAAATATTCTGCTCTTTGGACCGTCTTTCAAGTGCGCTTCACAGATATCAGCAGCCTCTGCTTATAGCTGTAAAAATCACTGCTGCAATTCCCTTTTTTTATGTGACAGCTGCTTTTGACCTGTAGAAATAACACTCAAGACACCATGGCGGATGACAGATACACTGAGCTTGCAAGGTGGCAAGTTCATCCATTGGTCTAAAAATGTTCAGAAACACTGAGCCACAAAGCAGAAGTTTGATGCTGTTGCTGGATTTATTTATTGACTTGCATTTATGTCTTAAATCGGTCTGTCGCTTAGTGATTCATTGTCCTCCACACATCACCTCTGTTCCTGTGAATTTTTCATCATCTGCAACTAATGGGATATGTTCCTTGTTTATTTAAAGCAGGACAACTATCTTCAATACGCCATGGGCACGGGCAAACCATGACCTTTGAATGGCTCTCAAATCCTCAACTGGAATTGGAGCTAAAGGCTTGAATTTGTAGGGCTGAATTTAATGGTTCTGATGGTGGCCCTATATATTGGCTGGAAAGCCGCGGGTAACCCCTCCATGGCTGCTTCAGGAAGGCCTGACAGGATTAAATGTTCTTCAGGCTGGCAATTAATTGCCTGCTTTTGGGACTCCATGTCTATAAAGGTGAAGATCCCACCTCCAAGAGCTGCCAGTCAGTCAGAGGAATGGCAATTTTTCAGTCCCAGCAATCCCACCCAGAGCGATGGCTACTGCCCAGACAGCAACAGGGTCTAGAGCAGCAACAATGAAGGAAGTCCCAGAAGGGAGATGAGAGGGTTGGTTCACCGGGGCCAGTCTGGAGATGTTGGGGAAGGGGCGGGCGTTGGGTGGGATCATTGTAGAATGTAAAACGTGACTCTTTCAGTGGGGGTGGACCTTGCTGCCAGAGGGGCTCTCCAGGGGTCACAGGGTTCAGCCTCCCCATGTGGCCTGCATGCTCCCCGCTACTGATTAAATGAGTAGCATTGGGTTGAAGCTGAAAATTAGCCACGTAAGGACTTCAATAGGCCTCCAGGCTGGAAGACCATCCTCAATTTTTTCCACCCTTGACTTATTCGGAAGTTGGCTGAGGACGGGTGGTGGCGGGGGTGGGGTGTAGATGATGGTGAGTTTGGAAGGTAATGGGCATTCCATACATTCCATTCCCCCCCGCCACCCCAGTTGCCTCCTGATAATATAGGCCACCCTAGACTCCCAGCTTGTTCCCAGGGGTGGTGGTGAGGTGGTCAAATTGTACCATATAATGCCTTTCACATTCGCAGTGTTTCAAATCCATCTCTCTAACACTGGGGGGTGGAGGAGAACATTTTTACCTGTGAGAGGTGTCAGGGTGTATGGGGGTCAGGGCAGGAGGAAGCAAATGTGCCAAACTGGCAGGTCTGAGAATTAAATTTGTGAAAAAAGCTAATTGGCTGGAGCTTCAACCCAGTATTCTGGCCTTGTTAGCCAGCGCACAGGTTTGCTACAGCTGTTTGAAACCCATCAGGTTCAACAAAGTGAGAGCACAATCGGGATTGAGGGGGCTGCATAATGAACTGTAGGGAGGTCTTCAATTAAAGAGGTATTTTAGTTGCCTCCTTGCCTAAGTGGAAGGTTTCTGCTCGCAGGATAAGTTACGACGAGGAGTCGCACAGGAGAGTGAGCTTACACTGTTGGCAATGATGTCCAAAGCTTTGGAGGTGAATCTGCCACCTTGGAGCTTTTTCACCTTTGACCTGCACTTCTCAGTTACCAGCCTGCACTGCAGCAGGGGAATGGCTTGTGCACCTCTACATTGCACTTCTGATGAAGAACAAGAGGAATAGCACCAACAACACTGTCAGCAGCAGGGGTAACCCCAATAGGAGTAGCAGCTGCCTCCTTCCTCAGCCTTTTGACACTCTACAGGACAGAGGGGATGAACATAGACATCCAGCTTGCAGGTAATACCCTGAACAAAGGGAATACAGGCAGAGGATTAGTCTCAGCAGGCTCAGACTTTCACAATAGCTCACTGCTGACATCTGCAGCTTCCAAGAACAAGATCTCCCTCCAAGTGACCCAGAGGCTATATAAATATAAGTTGTGTTGTTGTTCAAAGGGTCTCCATCCATGTTCAGCTGGTTAATGATTACTGAAAGATGTCTTCATTCTGCACCAGTCCAGTCTCCCACAGATATTTGCATTTCCAAACAGAGTCAGCTGATGACTCCTTGGTGACAAGCGCTGTTATCAAAGAATGTAGTTGTTGACGCCTGTAAGGAGCCCAGGCACACACATCCGGTCAACTTACAACCAATGCTCCATGAGTACAAGAACGGTCTCTGAGCAGGGCATTGGGTTGCTGAAGATGCGACTCTGAATTTGGGAATGTCCTTCATTATTTTTCTACAAAATGTGCAGAATGATAGTCGTCTGCTGCACCTTCACAACATTGCGCTGCACTGGGGCTGCCGTGGGAGTAAGAGAATGGCTGCTCTGAATCATCAGAGGCAGAGCAGCAACAAGAAAAGAGATGAGAGGAGGAGCCTGATATGACCCAAGCTCCTTTAGCCACTCACCAAGCTGCCCATAACAGACACATGCAGGCACAATTCAGCTAGCCTGAGGCTGTGCAGCCAAGTGAGTCAAATGGTGAACTCACTGCCCCAATATCATTTATCCCCACAGTCAATAATCCTTTCAGTTTACTGACATTCATTGCTTGTCTTCTACTCTTGGCCATTTGTCTCAAGGCTAAAAGCCATGCGTTAGGTGAGAGGCTCTGACAGAGATGACTGGACAATAGAGATTTGAGATAAAGCTTAAACCACTTGAAGATTGACAAGAAAAGTGACAATCTAACACCCTTTTCCTTGAGCTTTGTATTGTATTATTCACACAGCACATTGGTTTTCCTCCTGAAACTCCAGACTGCACGGATTTGATTTGATTTATTATTGTCACGTGTATTAGCATACAGTGAAAAGTATTGTTTCTGGCGCGCTATACAGAAAAAACATACCGTTCATAGAGAAGGAAATGAGTGAGTGCAGAATGTAGTGTTACAGTCATAGCTAGGGTGTAGAGAAAGATCAACTTAATGCAAGGTAGGTCCATTCAAAAGTCTGACAGCAGTAGCAAAGAAGCTGTTCTTGAGTCGGTTGGTACGTGACCTCAGACTTTTGTATCTTTTTCCCGAAGGAAGAAAGTGGAAGAGAGAATGTCCGGGGTGCATGGGGTCTTTAATTATGCTGGCTGCTTTGCCGAGGCAGCAGGAAGTGTAGGCAGAGTCAACGGATGGGAGGCTGGTTTGCGTGATGGATTGGGCTACACTCACGACCTTTTGTAGTGCCTTGCGGTCTTGGGCAAAGCAGGAGCCATACCAAACTGTGATACAACCAGAAAGAATGTTTTCTATGGTGCATCTGTAAAAGTTGATGAGAGTCGTAGCTGACATGCCAAATTTCCTTAGTTTTCTGAGAAAGTTGGTGGGCTTTCTTAACTATAGTGTCGGCATTGGGGGACCAGGACAGGTTGTTGGTGATCTGGACACCTAAAAACTTGAAGCTCTCGACCCTTTCTACTTCATCCCCATTGATGTAGACAGGGGCATGTTCTCCTTTACGCTTCCTGAAGTCGATGACAATCTCCTTCGTTTTGTTGACATTGAGGGAGAGATTACTGTCGCCGCACCAGTTCACCAGATTCTCTATCTCATTCCTGTACTCTGATGGTCAAGGTCCTCTGGGCTATTGGAGTCTATGATGGCCTTGCCTAAGACTGCCCCACTTGTGCCTGTGCAAGTGCAAGCTCTGTGGCTGGGAAATGAGTTAGTGTGTGGCATACTGACTGAGTGGGAAGTATGTGGAAATGAATGGGAGCACCTTGCAGAATCGCCACTTCCATGTATGTGCCTTTCTCTGTCTTCCCTCTCATGGCCCAGTTGCATTGCCCTGCTAGCCAAGAGCTGCAGAGTCACATCTTGCCACACTTTAGTGAGTGCTGAACTGACACGCTGAGTCTTTCCCCTATCATATTACAGCTGGCAGGAAAGAGCGTAGACCATTGGTCAGGGATGGCATACACTTGGTTGCTGCTGTGTCTGATTCACCATGCAAGTAACCATTCTGTCCAAGGTGGTGGACATCAACACAAAGGCCTGCGAAATTAGGGCGTTTGCGCAGGAGACATAGTCCTTCTATCTCTCTCTAATCATATGCAGAGTCATTACAAATGCTGAAAGAATCTAACCTTGTTTCTGCTGCTGCTCCTGAATAGTGCTCTTCATTGATCACCCCTGAACCTCAGTTCCTACCGGCTGAATTTTAGCAGCCGCTTTGGGACAGGCTGGAAGACGGGCAGGCTGGCAAAATGACACAGGAAGATAGTTGGGGTGGAGGGGGTGTGGTGCCTGGCACCTTATCACCGCTATGCCATTTTGCCAGCAGTGCGAAACATATGGAAGAAGGCCATAGAATCCCTACAGTACAGAAGGAGACCATTCAGCCCATCAAGTCTGCACCGACCACAATCCCACCCAGGTCCTATCCCCGTAACCCCCACGTATTTAACCTATTAGTCCCTCTGACACTAGAGGGCAATTTAGCATGGCCAATGCACCTAAGCCGCACATCTTTGGACTGTGGGAGGAAACCCGCGCAAACGCAGGAAGAATGTGCAAACTCCACACAGACAGTGACCCAATCCGGGAATCAAACCACTGTCCCTGCTTCTGTGAGGCAGCAGTGCTAACCACTGTGCCACCGTACGGCCCACAACATGTCTGGATCTCAAATGAGTCACTTAAGTGGTCAATTAAGGAGCCTTTTCACATCCACTAGCATTTTGTCAGGAGCAGGGGTCTCTCTGCCACATGGGGAGACTGCAAGGTAAATCCCTTCGGCCTCCCAGTGGGCTCCGGGATTAGTGGAGGGTGCTCTTTTTTGGACAGTTTTAGAAACACAGGGGCACCCTGGCAGAAATGTCTCCAGGAAATGGAGTCACTTTCACACAGTGAACTCCAACCCCCCTCACTGCTGGGACCTGCCTGCCTGACCCGTAGTCCCCTTACCAAATTTCAAAGGTGCACACCCATTGCTCCCTCTTCCTCCAGTGCAGCCATTGCAATGGCCAGCATTAGCAGAGGCGCTGCCAAGGCTGCTGAGCTATCAGCCTTCTGATTGGCTGGAAGGTCTTGAGATCTTCTTATTTGGTTGTTGCCCATGAAGCGCGACCTCGAGTTCCACTGCCCACTAACAAGGTCTCTATATTGCTGTCCCTGACTCCAAACACCACTTTTTAAATTCCTTTATGGGTTGGTTGTGGGTGTCTGTGGCTGGGCCAGCATTTATTACTCATCTCCAAATGCCCTTCTAAAGATGACAGTGAGCTGCATTCTTGAACTGCTGCGGTTCCTCGGTGTAGATACAGCCACAGTGTATTCAAAGAGGGAATTCTAGGATGTAGACCCAGTGACAGTGCAGGAATGACAATATATTTACAAGTTAGAATAGTGAGTGACTTGGAGGGGAATCTCCAGATGGTGCTGATCCCCTATATCTCCTGCCCTTTTCCTTCTAGATGGTAGCGGTCATGGATTTGGAAGGTGCTGCTTAAGAAGCCTCGGGGAGTTCCTGCAGTGCATCTTGTAGATGGTACACACTGCTGCTACTGTTCATTGATGGTGGAAAGAGCGAGAGTTTGTGGATGTGGTGCCAATCAAGCGGGTTGCTTTGCCTGAGATGGTGCCAAGGCACTTGAATGTTGTTGGAGCTGCACTGATCCAGGCAAGTGGTGAGTATTCCATCAGACTCCTGACTTGTGTCTTGTAGATGGTAGACAGGCTTTGGGGAGTCAGGAGATGAGTTAATCGCTGCAGGATTCCTAGCCTCTGACCAGTTTTTGCAGCCAGAGTCTTTATATGGCTAGTCCATTCAATTTCTGGTCAGTGGTAACCCCCAAGATGTTGATAATGGAGGATTCAGTGTTGGTAATGCCTCTTTACATGTAGCGCTTTCATATCAAGCTTTATAATTTAGATGGGGATGAGAGGCAGCTGACTGGTGTTGATTTAACTTGAGGATCACCACACCTCAGGCAAGAGGCAAGGTTGAGAAGGCGGGGCCTTCATGAATAACCTTCGCCAGTATGGGAATTGAATCCATGCTGTTGGCATCATTCTGCATTACTAACCAGCTGTCCAGGCAACTGAGCCAACTGACCCCAATGTTAACACCAAAGACTACTGTCAAGTTATTAAATTGACATTCAATTAAACTACTTTTGAAATACTTTGCTGAAATCCAAATCTATTAGTACAGGACACCATGGGTGGTAACTATGGGCACACAGGGCAGTACTATTGCTGCTATATGAATTGGGGCACACCTCACTCTCAATTTTGATGTGTCTTTGCCATGTTCACATTCTATCAGTCTGTATTTGCAATTTAATGAGCAAATTAAAATACATTTAATTCTAAGAACAATGCCCATTCGTAACTGTGGTTCCTTAGGGCAAGGATAATTTGAACCTGCTGCTTTTAATGTACATTTCTGCTTGTTTAAAAGCCTCAGCTTCCTGGAATAACTTTAAGTAATGAGCTACAATGTTTAAACCTGATCCTAGCGTCAGATTGCAGTGGATATCTTGATTGTTTGAAATTGCAAAGGCAATGTTGGCACTTTGTATCTATAACATAGGGAAAATAGCAGTGAATAGTTTAAAAACGAACTAGATATGACTACAAATGTAGTGTGAAATGCTATTACTCTAGAGACAAATAACTGCATCTCTGCTCTTCGATAACGTTCCACACATATTGAGGTAGTTTTCATTTTGGAAAAAGATTAATTAGAAACAAAAAGCTGAATAACACCTCGGTTATTACAAACAATTTCAGAGAAACATCCGAGGGAGAAATTTAACTCCCCATGTCCAGTGGAAAATCGACAATTATAATGGGTCGTGAGTCAAGTTAGAACCTCACCCATTTATTGCCACCAAGGACCCAAGTGACAACAGTCCAGCAATCAACCCCTGGCCTTCTGCCCTGCATAACTCAGGAGTAAAATTCATTGTTTATTTAGTTTTTCTGCAGCAAAAGATTTACTAGAATGCTACTGGGACTTTATGGTTTGAGTTATAAGGAGAGGCTGGATAGACTGGGACTTTTTTCTCTGGAGCGCAGGAAGCTGAGGGGTGATCTTATAAAATAATAATATAAAATAATGAGGGGCATAGATCAGTCAGACAGTCAATATCTTTTCCCAAAGGTAGGGAAGCACTAAAACTAGAGGGCATAGATTTAAGGTGAGAGGGGAAAGATTCAAAAGTGTCCAGGGGGTAATTTGTTTACACAGAGCGTGGTGTGTGTCTGGAACAAGCTGCCAGAGGCAGTAGTAGAGGCGGGTACAATTTTGTCTTTCAAAAAGCGTTTAGATAGTTACATGAGTAAAATGGCTATCGAGGGATATGGGCCAGATGCAGGCAATTGGGGCTAGCTTAGTCGTGAAAAAAAAAGGGCAGCATGGACTAGTTGGGCTGAAGGGCCTGTTTCCATGCTGTAAACCTTTATGACTCTATGACTCTAAAATTTCTGCACAACTCTACTTTCTTTGCCATCTCCTCACTCCATAGAAGAAATTTTCAAGCATGTTTATCTGCATGATGGATGTTTACCCAAATGTTGCAGCTGAATCAAACCTAATTCCTATTGAGCAGAATGACCTCTGCCAGGAGCCTAGCTTAGTAATGCCCTCCTGTGGCTTTACATATGAAACGCTGGAAATTTTCATATTTTATTTTCATATCCTACCACTCTTCAAAAATAATCTTGTCCTAAACAGGGTAAATTCTAAACCTACTGCTTCATATCCTGATCTGTGGATTATAACACCTGTGAAATAAAATGTCTTCCAGTAAGTAGCACTGTTTCACTGCCAGTGAATCAGTCATTGTGATGCTAGTACTTTCTTGAATTAGCGCTAGGTTCGCAGGTAGTCTTGAAGTCCTTTTTTGTTTCAGTGTATCTGATTTTTTCCCATATGCCCCTCCAGATTCTCTACCTCTTCTTGACAACTTACTTTTCTTATTCATTTTTACAGGACATGGGGATCAATGGCCAGACTAGCATTTATTACCCATCCCTAATTGCTCTTGGGAAGGTGGTGGTGAGCTGCTTTCTTGAACCATTGTAGTCCATGTGGCGTAGGTACAATCACAGTGCTGATAGGGAGGGAGTTCCAGGACTTTGACCCAGCGACAGCATATTTCCAAGTCAGGATGGTAAATGACTTTGAGGGGAACTTCCAGGTGTTCCCATATATCTGCTGTCCTTCTGGATGGTGGTCATCGTGAGTTTGGAAGGTGCTGTGTAAGGAGTCTTGGTGAGTTCCAATAATGCATCTTGTAGATGGTATGCTGTTCGCATGCCACTGTTCGCCGGTGGTGGAGAGAGTCAATGTTTGTGGAGTGGATGCCAATCAAGTGGGCTGCTTTTTCTTGGATGGTGTGGGGCATCTTGAGCATTGTTGGAGCCACACTCATCCAGGAAAGTGGAAAATATTCCATCATGCCCCTGACATGTGCCTTGTAGATGGTGGACAGGCTATGGGAAGTCAGGAAGTGACTTACTCGCCACAGGATTTCTAACCTCTGACCTGCTCTTGTATCCACAGTAATAGTATGGTTAGTCCAGTTCAGTTTCTGGTCAATGGCAACACCGAGGATGTTGAAAGTGGGGGATTCAACGATGGCAATGTCTTTTGCTTGTCAAGTGTCGATGGTTAGAATCTGTCTTGTTGGAGATGGTCATTGTCTCACACTTGTGTGGCTCAAATGTTACTTTCCAACCTACCTTGGTGTCATCAACTTTAGTTACCATACGTTCAGTCTTGTCATTCAAGTCATTGATAAAGCTTGTAAATTGTTGAAGTTGCAGCACCTGTGCCACTCCACTAGTTACAGCTTGCCAACCTGAAAAAAACCATATATCCTTACTCTCTGCTTCCTGATGGCTAACCCAATCCTTTATGCTTACTGATTTGATATTCCCTTCATGTGCTCTTAACTTCTAGTGTAATGATGTGGTATCTCATCAAATGCCTTTTGGAAATCCAAGTCCACCACGTTTACAGGTTCCCCTTTATACACAAGCTTTGACGAAGGGTCATCTGGACCTGAAATGTTAGCTCTTTCCTCTCCTCACAGATGCTGCTAGACCTGCTGAGATTTTCCAGCATTTTCTCTTTTGGTTTCAGAATCCAGCATCCACAGTACTTTGCTTTTATCCCCTTTATCCATGTTGCTTGTTACCCCCTTAAAGAATTCTAATAAAAGAAAACTAATAAATTAGTCAAACATGATTTCTCTTTCATTATGGTCCCATTTTTGATGTTCTAAACCTCCTCCTATCACCTCCTTAATAATGAAATCTAGGAATTTCCCCTTGACAGATGTTATGCTAACTGATCAATAATTTTTTGCTTCCTGTCCCCTCCTTCCCAGAATAAAGTTGTTACATTTGCCATTTTTCTAATCTGCTTGGACCCTTGCAGAATCAAAGGAATTTTGGAAGGTTATAACCAATGTCTCTTATCTCTGCAGAAATGTATTTTAAGAAGCTAGGATATAGAACATAGAACATAGAACATAGAACATTACAGCGCAGAACAGGCCCTTCGGCCCACGATGTTGCACCGACCAGTTAAAAAAAAAAAAAAAATCTGGTCTTGTGAACCTCAGTCTTCAGGTCTAATAGTTTTTCCAACACCTTTTTCTTGGTTATGGTGATGCTTTTAAACTTCTTTCCCTTCTTTTCATCCCTTGATTTTCAATTATCTTTGAGAAGTTATCTCAGTCTTCTCCAGTGAAAACAGACACAAAATATCAGTTCAACACCTCCGCCATTTTCCCATTTTCCATTATCAATTCCCCAAACTCACTCGCAAAAGGATCAACACTCTGTTGCTCTTTTCCTGTTTCAATGTTTGTAAAAACTCTTATTACCTGTTTTTACACTACTAGCTAGCTTTCTCTCAAACTCTACTTTCTTCACCTTAATTGTGTTTTACTTATTCTTTGCTGGTTCTTAAAATCTGACTCTAAAGAGAAGAACTGTATTGCTGCAGAAGGCTTTTGGGGCCAGGTCATTGAGTGTCTTTAAGACAGAGATAGATAGGTTCTTGATTAATAAGGGGGTCAGGGGTTATGGGGAAAAGGCAGGAGAATAGGGATGAGAAAAATATCAGCCATGATTGAATGGCGGAGCAGACTCGATGGGCCGAGTGGCCTAATTCTGCTCCTATGTCTTCTGGTCTTATCAGTGGCAATGTAAAACAGGGAATTTTTAACTTATTTTTTCTCTTATATGTAAATTGTTTGAGATGTTGCCCTCACCCCTTCCTATCTTATATCCTCCTCCAACTCTATAACCCCGCAGAATATGACTTTCTCCAACTCCAGCCTCTGGTAAACGTTCCTCCTTTCTCCAACGCGAGAAGCAGGAACTGTGGCTGGTAAACTCCTGCAGAAAATGATTTACTTCAGAGTCACCTCAAGCACTTTACTGAACTGCTGAGAAAATCCCGAAATGCTGTCAAAGGCAGTAAAATAAAACTAATGTACCAGAGGCAAATTTGAGAACACTCTGAGAATCAATGGAGCTAATCCACATTGTTTTCTCGATTCCTTCCAACTGTTCCACCTAAAAGATTTTGGATTCTCTTCATTGCTGCAGTTATCTCTTCCTGACTCTGGAATCAGTCCCTGCTTTCAACTTTGGTTTGACCTGTTGAACAGAATCATTTCCGTTGCTCTTATTTTGACATCATTCACTCCTGCTGTGTCTTTCCTTTGACATTTAGCTGCCTTGTAACATTTCACCGGGAAGAAATTTCAGAGTCTCTCGTTCAGAGAGGTGCTTTTATTGCTTGGTGTTGTAAGTTTAAAGGTCCAGGAGTCACAGATGATCCAAAATAGGCAGTCAACAATTCATAAGTGATTTAGAGGTCATTTATTAAGTTTATTATGAAGCAAATGTTTAAATATGATGCAATGCAAAGGAGGAAAGCATGGAATAGAGCTTAATGGCCACTTGCATTGATTATTTAAGCAAATCTGCAATGTTTATGAACGATGAATAAAAAGGGTGAACAGCAACCTCAGTGAGTATCAGAGATAGGCTGACCAGCACAGGTAAACTCCATTATTGCAAGAGTTTAAAAAAATATCCAAGCAGACCTCCTAAGAATTGAAAACAGCTATGGATTCCAATTTCATCTTGCGAGATCAATTTTGCTACATGGACGGGCTAGAGCAAACACAAAATTGGGTATTATGGGGAAAGAGATTTTTAAGGTTCAGAATTGCATGCAGACTGAACAATAAGTCAGAGATGAACAGGTCAATATATCATTGTACTCTATTGGAGCAATTGTTGATGATGTGATAGCAAGACAAGGCATTAATGAAACATCAGACAAATTTGAAGGAGTCGTTAAAGCCTAAAAGGTTTTAAAGCTTATTAATTAGTCACAAGTAAGTCTTACATTAACACTGCAATGACATTACTGTGAAATTCCCTCTAGTCGCCACACTCCAGCGCTTGTTTGGGTCAATGCACCTAACCAATACATCATTCAGATTGTGGGAGGAAACCAGAGCACCCGGAGGAAACCCACGCAGACATGGGGAGAACATGCAAACTCCACATAGACAGTGACCCAAGCCGGGAATTGAACCTGGGGTCCCTGGCGCTGTGAGGCAGCAGTGCCAATCACTGTGCCACCCTGCCTTTGATAAGCATTTTAATTTACAGAGTAACATGGTATTAGAAAAAGCCAAATTTAACAAGGTGAACCAGAAACCAGATGAACCAGTAGATACTTTTATCAATGAACTATACCAATTGGCTGCAGGTTCTGAATATGGCGATCTCAGATATGAGCTGATATAAGATCTCATCATAATCAGGATTACTGACGACATCTTATCTGACCTATTGCAATCGAAAGGAGACCTTATTTTGGAGAAGGCCATACAGTTAGTCAGATAATTAGAGGTCCATCAACAAAATAAAGCCATGTTAAGCGCAGACGTGATTCAAAAAAACCACAATGATGATACAACTTATTAAACAAAAGAATGTCAAAGGCACTCCAACAGACATCTTATGGAACAAAAGCTCAAGATGCCTGTAAACTATGTCAATGCTATGGCATCAAAAAGCCTCACAGGTGCAAACAGTATTTGCAACCCTGCAGACCGCTTTCATTGTAAAAGGTTTGGGCATTTTAGAAAGATACATGGAATGAAAACTTCTAGGTACACAGAGGTTAACAAAAGAATCTTTGTATAAAAGGCCATTAATGAAATTGAGGATCCTCAACAGGAAGAGAAACAACAATGTTTCCAGGTAAGATCAAAGACCAAAGACCTCAGATACACATTCTGGAATGGTGACATTTGTGTTAATTACTAATTTCAAATTGGATACAGGAGCATGTGTAACTACAGCCTTGTCCAATAAATAGTCATGGCCAGCAAAGCAATGGATGTGGACAACTGAAACCGGTTTATGCTCCAGATGGGATTAATTTAGAAGGTACAAGCAATGCAGCAACACAAGAACAAATACTGGAACCATGATATATCATTCACAATCAGGAATTCTCTCTCCTGAGCCGAAACAGGTGTATCGACCTCAACCTGAGAAAGACAGCGGGGGATGTCAGTGAACAAATAGCCATCAGTGAAGCTAAATTGGAGCTGCTTGAACTGTCCACATGCACTGATGATCGAGATTGGAATTTGAGTGTTGATTTTGTAAAACTCTCCACTGAGGCCAATAATCCAACCCTTTTCCAAGGAGGCATCTGGTCTTGGCACATGTGGCAGACTTCTTTTCACCAAATCAGTAATGAACCAATTTTACCAATGAATGCATGAGTGTATTCAAGATTCCTCCATCATTCTGCGAGTGCGAGGAGCAGGTGGAAGACCAAGCTCAAGTGATGGGATAAGTTGGTACAATATCATATTCAACCAACAGTGGTGACCCCTTTGTGACTGCACCCACTCCACACCTATCCATCCACCAAATGTGGCAGTCCAGGATGCAAGAAGTCAAGGAAATCCAGCACCAGAATCAGGAGTGTTCACCTCTTTCACATTGGGAGACACTGACATTGCCACCACACCAGGGTTACTGGAATCTGAGAGAATTCCAAATGTTGACCAAGTGCAACTAGGGATGGGTAATAAATGCTGGGCAGCCAGCGACGCCCAAGTCCCACGAATGAATAAAAAAAGAGGTTCATCTACAAGGGACAAGTCAGGAATGTAATGGAATATTCTCCACTTGCCTGGATGAGTGCAATTCCAACGACACTCAAGAAGCTCAACACCATCCAGGACAAAGCAGCCTGTTTGATTGGTATCCCACCCCCCACCTTAAAAGTTCACTCTCTCCATCACCAATTCACAGTGGCAGCAGTGTGTACCATCCACAGGATAACTGCAGCAACTCACTGATTTCCTTTGACAGCACCTTCCAAACCTGTGACTCCTATCACCTAGAACAAGGGTAGCAGACACATGGGTACTCCAGCATTTGCAAGTTCCCCTCCAGCCATACGCCATCCTGACTTGAAACGTCATCACCATTCTTTCATTGTTGTTGGGGCAAAATCTTGGAGATCTCTTCCTAACAACATTTTTGTTACATATACACCAAATGGACTGCTCAGTTCAAGAAGGTGGTTCACCCCACTAAAGAGTAAATAGGGATGGTAATAAATGCTGGCTTAACTAGTGACTCTCACATCCCATGGAATTTCTTATTGAAAAGGACACTGACAGATTCAGGAACCGATTTGTCCTATACCTGAGAGATTGTAGCCTTTTCCCTCCATCTGACTATCAGGTAAATGGCCTGACGAAAGCTGTCCCTTGCCTTTGAGCACCTGTTTATAGGTTTTATTTCTGAGGCCTGGTTGATTACCCAATGTCAATCTTGTTTGGAAAGGTGTGGAGAATGGCAGATACGCAACATGCCACATGAAGGTGGGTCACCTCCCTCTTGGCTATCCTTTTAGTGCAAGGTCATCGTTCAGATGACCTCACGGTGAGAGCCATTTGGCGGCCTTTACTCAACACTTATAAAGATCAGAGGATACTCTATGCTATTCTAGCAACTTAGGAATGTGAACATGGGGAAGCCTGAATCAGGAGGCCTCAACATTTCTAGTGATTATTTATGTGTTTTCCCAGAGAGAGAAGAGAGACAACATTTCTGGGAGGTACCCTTATGTGATATCTACTATAATAATTCTACAATATTCTGAAAATTGCCGTGTCTTAAAATTGCGGTTTTGAAGAAAAGGGAATGGGATGCGATATCATTCTACTGATCATGTGCTGTTACTGTCTTTCATCTGCACTTCATCCAAAACCACTCCCTTTTCCATTTACTGATGCAGGAACAGAAGCAGATCTGATCATTAAGAACCATACAGGTAGGCCCAATCATTCCATATGGAACCTGAGGGAACACTGATCCTCCTGGCCCACAAAGAAATTAAGGATAAAAAGTGAACTTCTGTGAAGTGCACATACCATGCTAGGCCTCTTTTGGCTCTACTTCTCTTTGCTACCAGGAGTTTGACCCAACAACAGTGAAGGAATGGTGATATAGTTATGCTGCCTCTTTGTCGGTGTCCCTCTCACCTGCTCAGAAAAGCACATGACCATTGCAAGCAAAGGAAAACAGTGGTATTGATCCAGGTAAATTATATAAGCCCTTTTATTTGATTTTGATTTGATTTATTATTGTCCCATGTCTTAGCATACAGTGAAAAGTATTGTTTCTTGCGCGCTATACAGACAAAACATACCGTTCATAGAGAAGGAAACGAGAGAGTGCAGAATGTAGCTAGGGTGTAGAGAAAGATCAACTTAATGCAGGGTAGGCCCATTCAAATGTCTGATAGCAGCAGGGAAGAAGCTGTTCTTGTGTCGGTTAGTACGTGATCTAAGACTTTTGTATCTTTTCCCGATGGAAGAAGGTGGAAGAGAAAATGTCTGGGGTGCGTGGGGTCCTTAATAATGCTGGCTGATTTTCCGAGGCAGTGGGAAGTGTAGACAGAGTCAATGGATGGGAGGCTGGTTTGCGTGATGGATGGGCTACATTCACGACCTTTTGTAGTTTCTTGCGGTCTTGGGCAGAGCAGGAGCCATGCCAAGCTGTGATACAACCAGAAAGAATGTTTTCCATGGTGCATCTTTAAAAGTTGGTGAGACTCGTAGCTGACATGCCAAATTTCATTAGTTTTCTGAGAAAGTAGAGGCGTTGGTGGGCTTTCTTAACTATAGTGTCGCCATGGGGGGACCAGGACAGGTTGTTGGTGATTTGGACACCTAAAAACTTGAAGCTTTCGACCCTTTCTACTTCGTCTTTCTACTTTTAACTGTCTACCCATCTGGAACCCATCTCCACATCATACCCATCTGGTTTCCAGCAGATTAAAATTTGCACTGCATTGTGGACATATGAAAGGTGAATAAAAATTATATCTTGATGATTAGCTATTCTGACGAGCCTGAATGATTAAATATCTTTTCAAAGAACATTGACTCTTCCATTGTTAAGTTAATGAGCATCACTTCACAGCTATCCAACATGTATTGCGAATACAACAAAAGATGTCGAAAGTGTGAGAAACATCACCATCTCTTCCAGTCATGTCATAGATTGACACTTCAACTCAAAATAATAGAAAGCTTCCAGCACAGAAAGAAGCCACTCAACCACCTTGCCTGTCCTGTTTCTCTGAAGGAGCAATTCACCCAGTGACTTTTTAGGGGCCTGACTTTTAAGGAACGTCGTGACAAATACATGAATCGGATGGGAATAGAACGATATTGTCCCCGGAATAGTAGGGGGTTTTAGTTCAGTCGGGCAGCCTGGTCAGTGCAGGCTTGGAGGGCCGAAGGGTCTGTTCCTGTGCTGCAATTTTCTTTGTTCTTTGTTCAATGCTACTCAACTGCCTTATCCCTGTGGTCCATCACATTTTTTTCTATTCAGGTATTTATCCAATTCCCTTTTGAATGCCACAATTGATCCTCCCCTCATCACATTCTCCAGTTGTACACTCCAGACTCTAATTCACTTCATGAATGTTTATTCTTTCAATGCTGCCTTTGTTTCTTTTGCCAATTACTTTAAATCTGTGCTGTCTGGTTCTTGACCCTTCCAATACTCAGAAGGGTTTCTTCCATCTACCCTGTCCAGACCTCTCATTGTTTTAAATGGCTCTATCAAATCTCTTCTCAACCTTCCCCTCTCCAAGGAAAACACTCCCAACTTCTCCCAAGTTATCTACAATTTCTCCAATCTATCTACATAATTGAAGTTCCCCGATCCCTGGAACCATTTACATGAACCTTTTCTGCATTCTAGTGTCTTCACGCCCTTCGTAAAGTGTGCTACCCAGAACTGGATGCAATACTCCAGCTGAGGTCAAAACAGGTTTAATATAACTTCTTTGCTTTTGTATTCTATGCCCTTATTGATGAAGCCTAGAATGCTGTACACTTTATCAACTGCTATCTCAGCATGCCCTGCCACCTCCGATGACTTTTATACATATACACCTAGGTTACTCTGCTCATATACTCTTTTAGAATTGCAACCTGTGTGTTACATTGACTGTTTTTTTCTGCCACACCCCCCCCACCTCCCCCACACCCAGTGGGTTCTCTGGTGATAGAGGCAGGTCGCCATTGGTTGTTGGGTTCCCCAGTGGCGTGGCTGGCAAGCAATGCAAATGGCCATTGACTTTGGTAGAAAATCCTAGCCATTGCCTCCCTAATTTCTATAAAACTTCCTTCTGTCTAAAAAAAATGAACATCATCCACTACTGTTTCCTGTCACTCCGGCAATTTTGTATCATGTTGCTATGCCCTTTACATCTCATGATCTCTAGATTTGGTCACAAGTCATTTAAGTTCCATTCTCACTTCTTTTAGTATCCTTGGATGCATTTCACACAGTCCTTGTGCCTTTATCAACTTTAAGTGCAGACAGCCTATCCATTATCCCCTCCTTATCAATTTTAAGTTCTTCAAGTGGCTAAAAAACCTCATCTTGACTTTCACAGCATCTTCTGCCGTGGTAAAGACAGAGGCAACATGTTCATTTAATGCTTCGGCCACGTACCCTGTCTCCATGTGTAAATCCCCTTTTTGGTTCCTAATCCGTCCCTCTCTTCAGTGAGGGCCTCTTCCAAATCTATTTATGTAGAGAAGATCAAAGCGCAGAAAGAAAAATGAAACATAAATCTAATGTTTCCATTTCTTATGCAAGAAGAATATTACACAACAGTGCATCTGGGAGTCTGATTAATAGCATGCTGAAAAATAAGTACCATTTCCTGCTATGTTTCACTTTTATAATCCCTCAGATGATTTTGAGAAGTGCTTTAAATTCTATGGTAGTGATTTGTCCAGATGGTGGTCTTATAATGAAAGGGTATTTTTTTCCACTGTCCATTGTTATTCCATTGCACTAAAATGAAATCTATGACTACAGCGTTTGAAGTAATTTGCAAAGAAAGTGTCCACCCATTCCAGTTTATAAAGGAGAAAATGAAGAAGTAATGAGCATTTGCAGAATCATAGATTGATACAGTCATTTTACCCATTTGTGTTCACCCATTCCAGCTCATTGAAAGACCTCTTCAGTGAGGGGTTGGTGGTGTTCTCCTGGTCAATGGGTGGAGGGGGGGGCACTGTTTCACTTTTTTGTGTGTGGGGGGGGGGGCGCGGTCTTGGAACAGCAGGGTTGGTCAGCAGACTGCTCAAAATGAGCTCATCTGCATCTTCCAGTTAGGTGAATACCACCTGAAAGATGATGCCAGCGCCAGTGGAAAACACTCGCGTTTCCCACCAGCATGGGCATTTAGCCTCAAAACGGGAGAATTAAGCCTGATATGTCTGGGCTCCACACATTGTACACAATATTACCTTCTTCTTATCCTCCTCCTCTATTCCATTTGCCTGGAAAAAAATTTTGCAAATGTTCCATATACTGTACCCAGTGCTTGGAAATTTCTTCAAATGTCTCTAATTTGCCAAAGAAAGGCATGTTGCTGATTTCCCCTTTGCATGTTCTCCCTAGTAGACTAATGTCGGACGATTTCAAGCAAGATCTCCTTCGCACTTCTCACTGGACACAGGATGACATGGTGGCACAGTGGTTAGCACTGCTGCCTCACAGCTCAGGGACCCGGGTTCAATTCCAGCCTTGGGTGGCTGTCTGCGTGGAGACTGTACATTCTCGCCATGTCTGCGTGGGTTTCATCTGGGTGCTCAGGTTTCCTCCCACACTCCAATGATGTGCAGGTTAGGTGGATTGGCCATGCTAAATTGCCCCTTAGTATCCAAAGGTGTGCAGGCTAGGTGGATTAGTGGGGTAAATACATGGAGTTATGAGAATAGGGCCTGGGTAAGATGCTCTGTCGGAGAGTCGGTGCAGACTTGATGGACCGAATGGCCTCCTTCTGCACTGTAGGGATTCTGTGAATTCAGGTACTTCAGTTTTTCTCATCATCAATGTGAGAATCATCATGATTGGCGACTACCAGGTTAACAACAACAATTTATTAACTAGCCCAAACTATGTATGAAGTGCTTCAATCTGTGTCTTCCTCATTCAGCTCCAGGATTGATTCTAATGGTAAACGTCCGTGCTCAACCCAGGATTCATGTGCTCCCGCCTCATAGGGTGACCGGGTCACATGACCTTCCGGACACTCACCCCTTAAAGGGGCTCACTACTACAATTATCATATCATACCCATTTATTTCGATTTGTGCCATCAATTCATTTATCTCATCAGAAATTCTGCAGGCATGCCTTTTATTCTGTCTTTTTACCATTTTTATCCTATTCTGACCGTTTTTCTGGTGCACTTTTATGTTTAAACATTCTGTCCCTTCCTGTCACCCTCGAGTTAACACTGGCTGCTTCATTATCCTGAACTCTTGCCTTATTATTTCCCTTTCAGGGCTTTAATATCTCACTTTGTATAATAATTTCAGGAGTCAGCTGCAAAGAAACAGTGCTTTATTGCACAAAATGAAGTAAATTAAAACCACAAGTCTGTGGTGAACACGAACAGATCCCATCTGGGACAAAACAATAACGGACCCACTCCAGGGACCTGCTTTATACAGGGCTCAGAATACAAGCTCCACTTGGTGAGTTAATTACCAATCCCCAGGGAGCTCATATTCAACGAGTCCTATAGGGAGGTCAATCAGTGATTCCCCATGCAAGTCCTGGGGGTTGTCACAATCTGATTCCCCAGTGACCAATTAGAAACTTTTCCCAGGCCTGGAAATATATTGGGGAACCATGCTGACACAGCTCCCCATATTGTCCCAGATCCCCCCACCTCTTAACATGTCACCATGGGGCCCAGAAAGTTCAGTCCTTTGTACCTCCTTCGCAGCTCAGATTCCAACCTAGCTTTGTATTGTCAGCAAACCTAAATGCAATACTCTCAGCAATTGATTCCAGCATTTTCCCAATGATTGCGGTCAGGCCAACTGGTCATGTTTCAAGTTTTCTCTACCTCAGTCAACCTTAGCCAGCTCCCTCTTCATACTGCTCTGTTTGAGTTTAAGATTCTTGTTTGGAATTGGAGTATGGCATTCCCAAATTTAATACGGAATTCAATTGCATTATGAACACTTCTTCTCAGAGGATCTTTTACTATGAGATTGCTAGTTAAACCTGCCTGATTACATAATACTAGATTGAATCTTGCTTTATCCCTATTTGGTTCCACAGCATATTGTTCTAGGAATCTGTTGCAAAATCATTCTACAAACGTATCTTACAGACTACCTTTGTCAATTTGGCTTGTCCAATCTACATGAAGAATAATGTCTCCACGATTATTACATTGACTTTGTTACAAGCTTTAGTTATTTCTTGCTTAATATATTTTCAAACGATTGCTGTTAGAAGATCAATGAACTACTTCTACCAGTGTTTTCTCATTCTTGTCATCCCTAATCTCCACAAACACTCACTTCCTGACCATCAGAGCCAAAATCCTTTCTTACTTTCTTCTGGGCATCTTACTGAAATTTACAGGATATTGCGAGGCCTGGATAGAGTGGATATGGAGAGGATGATTCCACTAGTAGGAAAAACTAGAACCAAAGGGCACAACCTCAGGCTAAAGGGACGATCCTTTAAAACAGAGCTGAAGAGGAATTTCTTCAGCCAGAGAGTGGTGAATCTGTGGAACTTTTTGCCGCAGAAAGCTGTGGAGGCCAGGTCATAAAGACTTAAGACAGAGATAGATAGGTTCTTGATTCATAAAGGGATCAGGGGTTATGGGGAAAAGGCAGGAGAAAGGGGATGAGAAAAATATCAGCCATGATTGAATGGTGGAGTAGACCTGATGGGCCGAGTGGCCTAATTCTGTTCCTATGTCTTATGGTCTTATCACTATTCTTATTATGATAACTTGAACCCACAATGAAAGGCAGTTGAACTCATTGTCAAAAGAATAAGCTTTATATAATAAAATAACAAAATTTACAAACAGCAGTGACTCATCAAATCATAAGAATTATGAAAACAGGAGCACTGGTAAAACAGGCCTTGCTTGTAGAACACACTTACAAATTGAAAAGCTCCACACCTGCCTCCAAAGCCCACACATGCTCAGAAGCCTCAGCAGATTCCAGTAAAACAATTACGTTGGAGAAAAGGCTTATAAGAACACACTGCACTCAAAATGCCACTCTGTACCACTTCTCCCCCCCTTAAATCAGGACAGGAATAGAGCATAAGTAGTACATGAATTGTTCTTTCAAATACATGAAAAGGATGGGAATAGAGGGATATGGTCCCCGGAAGGGTAGGAGGTTTTAGTTCAGACGGGCAGCATGGTCAGTGCAGGCTTGGAGGGCCAAAGGACCTGTTCCTGTGCTGTAATTGTCTTTGTTCTTTAATATCTTAACTGTATGAGAGTCTGTTAGGAGCTTTGCAGTTGTGTTGTGACAAGCGCAATACCATGGTGAAACTTGAATCAGTGAATCTGCAATCGCAGGCGTTGAAGTAGGCTGAGAATCTGTAAATGAATGCTCCCCCTCCACTCCCACAGCACAGTCAACTGCCAAATCTTGAACTTCAGCAACAACTTACTGGTGAACAGCACTGCCCACAGCAGTGTTACCTTCTGCCATGTTGTCAATAATGGTTACTGACTCCAAACTTTTCCTGTCCCTCGGTCATTCCCTAATATATCTGCGCACAACTTTTCTGTTTCGCTGTCTCATGGCACAAGTTACTGGATGACTTTGGTCTAAAATTATTCCTGGTAACCACTCCTGGATAGTACCAAATATCTTGATGTAGACCTGATCATCAGTTTGAACTGTCTCTGCTTAGCATGGTAGTCGTGTCCCTCCTTCTGCTTCTCTTGTCTCCTGCCCACCTTTGCCCTGAGATCTGGACAAAACCGATCCAGGTGAGACTTTGCCCTTCTACCTAACAAAAATTGCACTGGAGAGAGCCCTGTTGTGGATTGTAGTGTGATATGATACAGGAATAAAAATCCTGAGAGCTTTTTACTCAAAGGATGGAAGTTTACTGGCACATCTGCCCAAAGTCCGTACAATCTCTCATAGGACCAATGGATAATGCCGTTCTCCGAGCCTCACCTGCCCCCAGAATCGGAACGGGCGTGCCGGTAAAATTCTGGCCAAAGTATCATCTGCCATTCTCTTTAATTCCTTCTTCAGAGTTTGAACACCTCGCTCTGCCAAACTGTTTGAAGCCGGATGATATATGCACATGGCATATACCATTCTTTTGCATGAATTCTTGCAGTGTTGTTATCCACAGCAAGGAAATCTGGTACACCATGCGTTGCAAAGATTTGATATAGCTTCTCAATTGTCACAGAAGCTGTAATATTACTCTATATCTGTGCTTCCAATCATTTGGAATGCGCACCTATGACAACCAAAAGCATGTGGTTCGTAAAAGATCTCGCAAAGTCCTCATGCAGTCTAGACCAAGGCCTCCCAAGTAGTACCATGCAATGTACTCAGTTCATCCTTGAACACATCTGGATACTCTTAACAACAGAGAAAATGATGGAAAATCTCAGCAGGTCTGGCAGCATCTATAAGGAGAGAAAAAACCTAATGTTTCGAGTCCAGGTGACCCCTTCATCAAAGCCTGAGCCCTGAGCCCTGAGCAAAGGTACGGATTCTCTGGTGTACATCCAAACATTAATCTCTGCTGGAGTGAGGGCTGGAGCTTGGTTAGAATCCCATGTTAACTTGTAGGTCTCTTCATTAATTAAGAATGTGGAAGCTCCTGTAACCACCTCCATCTTTATTTGCTTTCCATCCACCACCACTGTAGTATAAATAAGCTCCACTCGCAACTAATTAACATTAATCATGTAAGTATGCTCTTATGCCTGTTCCAAGCTTCCTTTGTGGTGCATAGCAGCTTGAGGCTTCCTCAAAATTAAATTTTCATGCTCAGCTTTGGTCTTGCCTTTCGCAGCCCTGCATGTCTCTGCTAAATGCCCCTTCATGTTGCATCGGTGGCAAACATATGATTCACATATTGTGGTCCTCCATATCTCAAACACTCCACTGCTTTCACCTTTCTGTTTGCAGTTTTGTTCTGTACTTGGTTCAGTGCCCCACCTGGGCACCACCATCAGTCTGTTGAATATGTTTAGCATTGCTGGCAGTCATTTCTATGCCCTGAGAAATTTCCAGAGCCTTTTTAAAGATAAGTGATTCTTCATTCAACAACTGACGCTGAGTGGTGTCCCCACTAATGCTGTAGACAAATTTGTCTTTGAGCATATCTTCTAAAACTGCTCCAACATTACAGTGTTCTGAAAGCTGGTATACTTTTGCCACAAAGGGGACATGAAAGGACATTGGCAAGTCATAAAGTCATGGAATTATAGAGTCATACAGTGCAAAAAAGGCCCTTCAGCCCATCGAGTCTGTACCAACTATATCTACCACTAAAGGCGCGCTAATCCCATTTTTCTGCATTTGTCTTGTATCTTGAATATTATGAAATTTCAAGTGCTCATCCAAATATTTTTTGAAGGGTGTAAGGTTTCCAGCCTCGACTACCTTCCGAGGCAGAGCATTCGAGATTCCCACAACTCTCTGAGTGAAAAGATTTTCTTTTCTCAAATCCCCTCTGAATCTCCTGCCATTTACCCTAAATCTATGCCCCTCATGATTGACCCCTCGTCCAAGGGGAACAGCTGCTCCCTACTCACCCTGTCCATACCCCTCATAATCTTATACACCTCAATCATGTCCCTCCTCAGCTTTTTCTGCTTTAAAGAAAGGAATCCAAACCTATCTAGTCTCTCCTTTTAGCTCAGAAGTTCCATCCTGGTGAACCTCCTCTGTATCCCTTCTAGTGCAATCATATTCTTTTACAGTGAGATGACCAGAACTGCATACAGTATTCCAGCTGTAGCCTAGCCAACACTGTTTAACTCCAACATTACCTTCTTGCTCTTATACTCTATGCTGCGACTGATGAAAGCAAGTGTCCATATGCCTTCTTAACTATCCTATTCACATGTGCTGCTGACTTCTGGGATCTGTGAATAATTACCCTAAGATCCCTCTGTTCCTCTGAGCTACCCAATGTCCTGCCATTCATTAAATACTCCCTTATCTTGTTTTTTCTTCCAAAGGGCACCATCTCACACTTATCAGGGTTAAATATCATCTGCCAGTGCTCTGCCCATCTGACCAACCCATCTATATCTTCCTGTAACCAACAACCATCTTCTTCAGTATTAACCACCCCACCAATCTGCAAACTTGCTTAATATTTCCCCCACATTTTCATCTATATCATTTATGTATATATCAAACAATAAGGGTCTGAGTACTGAACCTTGTGGTACACTGCTGGACACTGGCATCCAATCACTCTCTCAGCCTTCTATCACTACCCTTTGTGCCCTATTACTAAGCCAGTTTTGGATCTATCTCGCCAAGTTTCCCTGAATTCCAGGTGCTTTAACCTTCTCAATAAGTCTCCCATGTGGGACCTTGCCAAAAGCTTTGCTAAAATCCATATATAACTACATCAACTGAGCTTCCCTTATGCACACATTTAGTCACATTTTCAAAACATGTTAA
The DNA here is from genome assembly GCF_964213995.1 of Mustelus asterias. Lineage (NCBI taxonomy): Eukaryota > Metazoa > Chordata > Chondrichthyes > Carcharhiniformes > Triakidae > Mustelus > Mustelus asterias. Next base: position 142,084,491 of record NC_135801.1, on the reverse strand, counting down.
CAAATTTGTTAGACATGACCTCCCTCTGACAAAGCCATGTTGACTCTCCCTAATTGACCCATGCCTTTCTAAGTAGATATTAATCCTCTCCTTCAGAATTTTCGCCAACAGCTTCCTTTCCACTGACATGAGACTTCTGGTCTGTTATCTCCTGGTTCATCTTGACCATCTTTCTTGAAAAGTGGAACCACATTAGTCATCCTCCACAGTTTTCTCTCAGGATAAAATTTGCACTGTCCAAGTTGAAAGATGTCAGTGCTGGGAATTTGAATCCTCTTTCTAATTTTATTATCAAGTGGATGTTACTATCCTGGGGAAACACCCATGACAGGTTCACGTCGAAGTAAACCTGTTATGAACTGCGCTGATGTGACATCAATATTCACCAGTAGGTGGGGGTGGGTTAACCTGATTCAAACATATTAAACTGCATTTGAATCAGGTTCACACTATGTCACCAGTGAGGGGTGGTGAGAACAGGAAGTTATTGAGCCCCCGCCGCCAATCATGGTGAACGCAGGCTCAGGATCTCGCCCAAACTACATTTTTGTAATGGCAGCTTCACTCTTCAATGGCTGTGCTTTACCAGGCCTGTCAATACCTGATAGTGACATCCACTTGATAATAAAATTGGAAAGAGGGTTCAAATTCGCAGCACTGACACCTTTTAACTTGGATTTTGCAAAATGTGTCCTGATTTGTAGCATAAAAATAGGATAGAAGTTTGAAGTTAACCTGATATTTTATCATTATCCTGTAATACCATAACCTGACAATGAAGAGCCTTTCGGGTTTAGGTGGCATGTATGATTGGATAGTTTGACGAGGACTTTTAATAGAGTGATGAAACAAAAATACCTGAGGGTGAAACTACAAAGATCTTGAAAAGGGGGAGTGGAGGTAAAAATGTTCACAAAAGGCGAATCAGAAATAGGGATTTAGAGTTTTATCTGTAAGATCAAGGAATATGAAAGCAATGATACATTTGGAATGTTGGGGGTGATTCTCCCATCGCCACCCACAAATTTTCTGGCGGGTCAGGTCGGGAGATGCGCGTGTTGGCCATTTCGCGGGTTCTCCGCAAGCGTCTACAACCAGCGCGCATCTCCCAGCCAGAAAAAATGGCGCCGCCGGGACCGCTCTGAAAACCGGCGTGCCGCTGATTTGCATTATTTACCATTCTTTAGCATGTCATTATTTTGATCTACATGGCAATCTCCGCCCACGTTTGCAACTCCCACCTCTTTGACGTGATGTCACTTTGGTGCGAATCAGAATATATATATGAAGGCCTCAACCTGGGGTGGCAGCCTTGAACTGGCGTGGGGAGGTAAGTGCTGCTAGTGGAGCGTGGGGAATGTTGCAGGCAGGCCCTGGAGATGCCTGGTGGGCTTCCTCTTGCTGTCTTCAGGTGCTGGCGCATGGACCAGTGATATCTGGGGTGGTGGGGGAGGGGCTTCTAATTTCTCAGAGCTCTCTGGGTGAGGTTCCGTGAAGGAGTCCTGGTCAGCTTTCCCCTTCTCTTTTGGAATCCATTTTGTGCTAAGCTTAGTCCATAGGGCATTCTGCGGTACTGAAACACGCCTGCATGAGTAACAAAATCTTTAAGATATTGGCTTTGCTCTACTAGCAGTATCTGGAGGTAGCTCTGTCACAAGTGAAGTTCTCTGAAGACTTTTGTGTCATGAAATGATGGTGATAGTTTTAGACTGTAGCAAGATACTAGCCTGGAATTATAGCATTGTTGACTACCTTAAAGTCAACACATAATCTAAGTTTGCCATGTTTGCATTGTGCAATTCTGAGATTTGATATCAGAGTTGAATCACTCAATGACACCATCTGCTTTGAGTAATTTCTGCTCCTGTCACACTTCAGCATGGATTGTAAGTGGCCTTCATCTTAAATAGTGCAAAATGGACAAAATTGATGTGTTGATGCAAGGAGCCCAACAGTCAGTACCCTTTGATCTCCCCAAATCCAGTAAATAATGAAGGGTGTACATAGTGTGTATAGTCTGTGTTGTCAATCACTTTAATGTTTGCTCTGGTGGGGTCTTCAAGTTTGAATCCAAGCCTATTGAAAAGGCTTGCTCCCGTAATGCTTCTGCCTTTCTTTATATCATGAACCTGTCTAAGGTGACATTTTTGGAGTGTACTGAGACTGTTATAGTTCCCAAAACCAGAATAATTGTGTTGTCATAAGCTTGAAGAATATCTGTCACGGGAGTGGAAGACAGTTGCAAAAAATACCAACAGTAGAGTCTATCGCTCAAACTAGATACACTTGCATCAACATTACTGAGAAGCTACACTGAGATGCCCACGATTTCAATTGAGCATTTTTTTAAATGACCCTGTGCTTTACCATTCATGATGGTATATACATTGTTGTACCTCACTCTTAGCAAGAGACTGCTCCACGTTAATTCCTATTCTTTGACTTGCAGACCTTGGCCAAACAGTTACACTTTAAACATAAATTACAATTTTACCCTGGAACTGGACGTGGCGTGGTGAATTGGATGAGCAATTGGGCAATGGTTTTGAAAATGTCTGACCATGATGGGGCACATGCTGATGTCACTGCTGAGGTCTTTTCGTTTGAGCTAATTTGGCAAGCTGTGTCTGTAACCCTGCATCTAAAGGTGTATTTCTGAGTAACCTCTGTGAATGTAACATGGCAGATTCAATTTGGACCTGCTTTTCCCAACGTTGAATCATCATCCTTCATGGAGACATTCACTAATTCATGGAATTGAACTCATTGTGAGGTGCTCGCACACCTGGCACCTCAGAGGAGGGACGGCCACCCACTCCCTGTGGGCATGGAGGTGACGGCTGCCTTGAGGTTTTATGCGTCCGGCCCATTTCAGGCATCCAGTGGCGACCTAGCTGGGATCTCCCTGGCCTCCGTGCACAGATGTGTGTGGCAGATCACAGATGCCCTGTGTGCCCGGGCAGGGCAGTTCATTAATTTCAATGTGGGCCGTGCACAGCAGGAGGTCCATGCTCTTGACTTCGCTTCCATTGCTGGGATTCTCAATGTGCAGGGAGCAGTGAATGGGACACACATCGCCTTGTGGGCGATGCAGGACCGCAGCAATTTGTGAACAGGAAGGGGTTCCGCTCCCTGAACATTCAAATTGTCTGCGACCATCAAAAGAAGACCATGCAGGTCGACGCACACCATCCAGCAAGTGTCCATGACAGCTTTGTGCTCAGGCAGTCGGACATCCTTGGGCTCTCTGAAGACCAGCTCAGGCTCCCAGGATGGCTACTGGGTGACGCTAAGGTCATGGCTGATGATGCCTGTGAGGAGGCCCGAGACCAAGGTGGAGACCCGCAACAACAAGGCCCATGCAGCCATCTGGTCCATCGTGGAGTGGTGTATCGGCCTGCTGAAGGTGCATTTCCGCTGCTTGGACCGCACAGGGGGGCCCTCCAGTATGACCCTGTGAGTGCCTCACACATAATCATAGTTTGCTGCGCTCTGCACAACATTGCCCAACAGCGGGGAGACCAGCTGGAGCAGGAGGTGGAGGACGAAGAGGAGGAGCGGCGAGGGAGCGAGGAGGACGTCCTGCCGTATGAAGAGCTGGAGGAAAGAGGGCGGGTGGCGATGGCAGGTGTCCGGCAGGAAAGGGCAGCGAGCGATGTCCTGATTGCAGCTCGCGTCACCTAGCTGGTGCTGTACAGTGAGGGGGGTGCATCCACCACACATCCACCACACCCCAGGAGCAAGTGCAGCCACTATTACCCCTCCAAACCGACCTGGGCCCTCAAACCACAACATCACTCTTCCCCAGGCTCTCTCATCCCACCACCCTATCCCCCAGAAACATCCAAACCTGTTAATGGGCCTGGGCTGGCAATGGTTGTGAGTCTTGATTGAAGGCTGGAGGATTTTGACGACTCTCTGTTGTGCACACTGGGATCCTGTCCTTCAGGTGTCTAAGCATCATTTGAGATCCGTGCCAAGCATGTGCGGGGTTCCAAGTGGGATGCTCACTCACCCTTGCTGCTCAAAGAAGGTTGTACAGTTTTTTCTGACACTACCTGCCAGAGCGCGGTGTCAGGCTCCTGGCATTCACCGCTTATGCCACTTCTTCCCGCAATGCCGTGGCAGATGCACCCCTTGGGCGAGAGCCCTGGCTGGGGAAGATCCGCTCACGCCTCTCCTCCACAGCATCTAGCAGGTGCTCCTGGTCGGCCTCTGTGAATCTGGGTGCAGGTTTGGACGCAGACATCTTTGTGGTGTGACTGGCTGTGTGTCCATTCCTGCAGCTTACATACAGCTCTGGCTTATTAGGGGAGTGCAGGTGCAGTGAGTGCGGCCAGTCGAGGGCCCGTTGGCAACAAATACTTGTGAGAAATTTTGAAGGCTGCTTTCAGTTTAGTGTCATGCATCCCTTGGGGTGCTGATTGGCTGCCATTAAGTAAGCTGCTGTGTCCAAGGGAAGTGCAATACTCAGGGCTCCCATTCGAGGGAGGGAATACTCGCAAGCTGGGGTTGTGCATGGCAGCACAGTGCAAGTTCTCTGCAGGACAGCAGTGAGGACAGTATGTTCAAGGGATAGAGGGATTGGCTACCTGCATTATCTGGATCCATAGGGGCTGGGGTGAGCGGGCAGTATGTGGGGGCCCGTGATGAGGCCAGCAATGTCTGAATGGGGATTGTGGGGGCCAGCAATGAGGCCAGCGATGTCTGTGGGGGGGTTGTGGAGCCCAGTGATGTTGGTATGGGGGTTGTGAGGGCCAGCGATGAGGCCAGTGATATCTGTTGGGGTTGAAGGGCAGTGATCTCGATGCTGGGAGGTCTTTTCAGCAATCTCCCAGAGATGTGCGCATGCGCGGGTTCCTGCTCATCCCGCCGATTTTAGGCTCTTTGTTCTGAATAGCCCCTGTTCCCTGAGTTTTTAATGAGATTCACGATCGTGTTCTCTGCATTTCACAGAGTGGGGAGATTCAGGTCTGAAGTTGCACCAAAAAAATAGTCGTGATCTAGACCAGTTTTCTCACCAATTCAGCACTTTTGGGAGAATCGCCTCCATTGCGTGCAGTTAAAACCATGAAAATATCAGAATTTTATCTGCAGTATGTCACCAAGGCTCCTTCAATAGCGCCTTCCAAACCTGTGACCTTTAACACCTAGAAGAACAAGTAGGCACGTGGCAAAATCACCACATGGAAGTTCCCATCCAAGTCACTCACCATCCAGACTTAGAAAGTCCAGTTGGTTAAATAAACAGTTAACATATGAATCAGATTCATTCCAACAGCTTGTGCACGATTCCCATTCCATCTGAGATAAACTCAAGTCCTGCTCCTCACCCATCTCATAGTAAAAACTCATGGCACTTTGCCATTGTTCAGAGAATAATTGCCAAAGACTTGAGAACACCCCATCACTGACTTTTTCGGCTGAGGTTAATATTCTAAAATGAAAGACTGGTATATATGGTGCCTTTCATGACTTCAGGATGCTCCAAATCGTTTTACGGTTAATGAAGCACTTTTGGAAGTGTAGTCACTGTTGTAATGTGGGAAACATTGCCACAAATTTGGGAAACATTGCCACATAATGTGGGAAACATTGCCACAAATTTGCAATAGCAAGCTCCCACAAACAGCATGACAATGACCAGATGATCTGTTTTTGTCATGTTGATTGAAGAATGAATATTGTCCAGAAAACTGAGGTAACTTCCCTACTCTTCTTTAAAAGAGTGCCATGGGATCTTTCACATCCACCTTAGGAGTGACTCAATTTTATAACTAATTTGAAGGATCTATACATTAAGTTTTGTCTTGGCCATCAATGCTCCAGTGAAAATGATAACAGTATCTCAACTATCTCTTCATGGACTCAATTTACCAATCTTCAATCTACTCAATCCGTGAGGAAGAGAATATTTGAGCAGTTATAAGACGTTCAGATTTCTGGGCAGTTGGGAGCAAAGATGAGCCCCCACACAGCTAAAGCCAATCCTCTATTCTGTCACTCCAATCCTGCAGACTTTACTGTCATCAGAGATCGTGCTCCATAAGGGCAACTATTGTGGTGTCAACTCCCATGGTTTTGGAGGCTTTCACTCACCTTGATAACAATGGGTATTGATTTGGAGAACATAAGAACATAAGAAATAGGAGCAGGAGTAGGCCATCTAGCCCCTCGAGCCTGCCCCGCCATTCAATAAGATCATGGCTGATCTGACGTGGATCAGTACCACTTACCCGCCTGATCCCCATAACCCTTAATTCCCTTACCGATCAGGAATCCATCCATCCGCGCTTTAAACATATTCAGCGAGGTAGCCTCCACCACCTCAGTGGGCAGAGAATTCCAGAGATTCACCACCCTCTGGGAGAAGAAGTTCCTCCTCAACTCTGTCTTAAAACGACCCCCCTTTATTTTGAGGCTATGTCCTCTAGTTTTAACTTCCTTACTAAGTGGAAAGAATCTCTCCACCTCCACCCTATCCAGCCCCCGCATTATCTTATAAGTCTCCATAAGATCCCCCCTCATCCTTCTAAACTCCAATGAGTACAAACCCAATCTCCTCAGCCTCTCCTCATAATCCAAACCCCTCATCTCCGGTATCAACCTGGTGAACCTTCTCTGCACTCCCTCCAATGCCAATATATCCTTCCTCATATAAGGGGACCAATACTGCACACAGTATTCCAGCTGAGGCCTCACCAATGCCCTGTACAGGTGCATCAAGACATCCCTGCTTTTATATTCTATCCCCCTCGCAATATAGGCCAACATCCCATTTGCCTTCTTGATCACCTGTTGTACCTGCAGACTGGGCTTTTGCGTCTCATGCACAAGGACCCCCAGGTCCCTTTGCACGATAGCATGTTTTAATTTGTTTCCATTGAGATAGTAATCCCATTTGTTATTATTTCCTCCAAAGTGTATAACCTCGCATTTCTCAACGTTATACTCCATTTGCCATATCCTCGCCCACTCACTCAGCCTGTCCAAATCTCTCTGCAGATCTTCTCCATCCTCCACACGATTCACTTTTCCACTTATCTTTGTGTCGTCTGCAAACTTCGTTACCCTACACTCCGTCCCCTCCTCCAGATCATCTATATAAATGGTAAATAGTTGCGGCCCGAGTACCGATCCCTGCGGCACGCCACTAGTTACCTTCCTCCAACCGGAAAAACACCCATTTATTCTGACTCTTTGCTTCCTGTCGGATAGCCAGTCCCCAATCCACTTTAACAAAGGGGTGAGGATTTTTTTAATATATAAAGTTTATTTATGAGTTTCACGACTAGGCTTACATTAACACTGCAATGAAGTTACTGTGAAAATCCCCCAGTCGCCACACTCCGGCGCCTGTTCAGGTACACTGAGGGAGAATTTAGCATCGCCAATGCACCTAACCAGCACATCTTTCTGACTGTGGGAGGAAACCAGAGAACCCGCGCAGACACGGGGAGAACATGCAGACTTCGCACAGACAGTGACCCAAGTTGGGAATTGAATCCAGGTCCCGAGTGCTGTCAGGCAGCAATGCTAACCATTGTGCCACCATGTCGCCCTACACAGAGTAATTAAAATGCAGAATGCTTTACCTCATATAGTGATTGGGGCATAGAAAATAAACTCAAAAGGGATTTGGATAAATAGTTGAAAAATAATTTCAAAGGGTATGGGGAAAGGGCACAAAACAAATTCCTCCGATATATATATTTACCAGCAAATTCGTTTTTAATGGAGCATTGGTCACACATGTGACTGCCTACAAAATAGAACATTTCGTTCATGCAGTAAAAAAACAATTTCCAGAGTGGATACTTGCGACCCAAAGCAGCTACTGATTGTTGTGAAGAGACCATCGGTAACCTTTTGTTGACAGATCGTAATCTCACCACTTGGAATCACAGTGTAAATTAAAGAGCCTTGTGTGGTTTAAATTCATTTGCTTTTTTATTTTGCCAGATTGCTGGGTAGCTATTAGCAATCAAACAGAATACCCAGGGGCTGCATATCAATTTTGAAATAATCATTCTCAAGATGTGGGCGTCTCTGTTAAAAAAGCCAGGATTTATTGTTTGTTCTGAGCTGCTCTTGAGAAGGTGTTGGATTGTCTTCTTGAATCACTGCAGTCCATGTGGTGAAGATGCTGTTAGGTAGGGAGATGTAGGATTTTGATTCAGATTAAGCAATTACTTCCAATTTAGGATGGTGTGTGACTTGGAGAGGGACTTATGATGCTTTGCATGCCCCTGTTGTCCTTGATCTTCTAGGTGCTGGAGGCCCAGTTTTTTCAATAGATGTCTCAAAAACCTGCTGCGCTGCTTCTTGCAGTGAGTAAACTCTGCCAGTGGGTAGTTGGTTTAACAATCAGAGGGCTAATTTATCCTGGATGCTGTCAAGCCTCATGAAAGTTGTTGCAGCTGTACCCATCCAGGCAAATACAGAGTATTCCACAATACTTGTGCCTTGAGATTGAAGTGAAGCTTTGTGAAGTCAAGGGATGCTGCAAAATAATCAGCATCTGACCTGCTCTAGTAGTCACAGTGCTTATGCGCCTGATCCAGCTTAGTTTCTGGTCAATGGTAACTCCCAGGCAGTTGCTAGTATAAGACTTATATAGAAACACCGAAACTAGAAGCAGGAGTAGGCCATTTGGCCCTTCGAACCTGCTTCGCCATTCATTTTGATCATGGCTGAGTATCAAATTCAATATCCTGATCCCTCCTTCTCCCCCCCCCCCCCATCCCTTGATCCCTTTAGCCCCAAGAGTTATATCTAATTTCTCCTTGAAATCACACAATGTTTTGGCCTCAACTGCTACCTGTGGTCGTGAATTCCACACATTCACAACTCTCCTGGTGAAAAAAAATTCTCCTCACCTCAGTCCTAAAAGGTTTACCCCGATCCTCAAACTACCACCCTTAATTCTAGATTCCCTCACCATCGGGAACAATATGCTTTCTGAATCCACCCTGTCTAATCCTGTTAGAATTTTATAAGTTTCTAGGAGAACCCCTCTCACTCTTCTAAACTCCAATGAATATGATCCTAACCAACTTAATCTCTCCTCATGCTTAAGTCCTGCCATCCCAGGGTTCAGCCTGGTAACCCTTCGCTGCACTCCCTCTATGTCAAGAACATTCTTCCTCAGACTTAATGATGATAATGGCATTAAACATCAAGGAGAAGTGGTTATGCTCACTATCTTATTGGAGATTGTCATTGCCTTACATCTGAGTGGGATAAATGTTACTTATCTCCCATCAACTTAAGTCTGAATGTTGTCCAAGTCTTGCTGCATGCAACCATGCACCACTTCCTTATTTGGAGAATTGTGAATGGAGCTGAACACTGTATACCCAATAGTGAACAGCCCCATTTCTGACCTTATGATGGAGGGAAGGCCTCAGCTGAAGATGGTTGGGTCAAAGACACCATCCTGGGGACTGCTACAGTAAGGTCCGGAGGTTGGACTGACTAGCCTCCAACAACACCAACCGCCCCCTGATGTGCCAGTTGTGATTCCAGCCAATGGATTTCCAAGTTGGTTATCCCCACATGTTGATTCTTTCATCAAGTGCTACAAACTTCAGTCTGGCAATATATCCTTCAGGACTCAGCCAACTGATGGTGCTACCAAGCCACTCTTAGTGATGGACATTAGACCACCCAAAACAGAGTGCATGCTGGCACTTGCTACTCTCAATGCTCTTTTCTAGTGTATTCAACATGAAGGAAAAGTACTTCATTAGCTGATGGAGGGCAGTAGGCATTTTTGCCCCTGTTTTTACCCTCTAACCATGCGACTTTATAGAATCTGGTGTCAACATTGAGGACCAGCAGAGCCACGTCTTCACTCCCCTGACTCTAAACCACAAGAGTTGATGTAAAAATCTGGCACATTGGCAAATAGATGTCATTATAGAAGTATGAATATATCAAGCTTGACTGGTCTTCATGGCAGTTCTTCTAGCTTTTCCACTGTCCCCAAGCTATTAATGAGGACAACATTGCAAAGATTCAATGCATAGATCAGACTCAAGTGTTCCGCACAGTTTTGTTTCACTTTATTCTTTTCTAATCGCTTTGAGATGACTGAGTGACTTCCTAGGCCACTTACTAGGTGATAATGGAACAAGTAAAGAAACAGAAAATATTTCTACAGGAGGTACTGTTGCAGCCAGCCCCTTTAAGAGGCCGAGCGTTCGAGGGGGTCATGTAACCAGCTCATCCAATCATGAACTAGCGCACAGGAACACACAAGCAGAGCGCAGGTTTTAGCTCAGTTAGATCCCAGAGGTGTGTCACTGTTAACATTGAATCTGCATAACCGTGGATATAGTGATTCACTGTTAATACATGTTTGCTGTTAACAGCTGGGGGAAGACCCGTTACTACAGGTATAAATAAAGAAAACAGAATCAACAGCTGCCCACACACAAAAACCAAAGAACACAAAGCACAATGGGGCAAGAGATTATGATCTGAAATTGTTGAACTCAAAGAGTTTTAAAGCGTCTAATTGAAAGATGAACTGCTGTTCCCTGTGTTTGTATTGACCCTCATTGGAACAGTGTGGAAAGTCAAGGACAGAGATATCAGAAATGGAATGGAACAGAGAATTAAAATGACAAGTGTAATAGACCGAGGGCGACTCGATGTGGCTTGAATCAACAAAGGCTTTATTGCCAAATAAAGAATAATATATATACATATTTATATACAAGATCAGACTAAATTACAATGCGAGTGCTCTACTCGACTCTCTGGCTCCAGCTGTGAGTCCGCCCTCAGTGCGTGGGACACACCTGCCTGCCGATTGGCTAAGCTTCCTGCCAGGATGATCCATCGGGTCCTCGTTAACCACATGGCCTTCAGGAACTGCCCTCCCCCCTTAAAGGGCCACTCTACTACTCTACTTCCCCTAAAAATCTGAAATACCTCGAAGGAGAAGCAAAAGACATGGATAGTAAGATAGACAATAGGCTCTTATGTTAAAAGGGCAACAGGAAGAACCATTGGAAAATTCATCAAAGTTTAATCAGTCCGGAGACTCCCGAGCTCTGGTTGAGTGCCTCAGTTCAGCGGTAGGTTCTACTACCGTTAAAGGGCCAGACTGGCCAGACAAAAAAGGCAGACTCGTTAATCTAGGATCAGTGGCTCTTCAGCAGCTTTCTCCTCCTCAGTCTCCACAACCATCGGTTGCTCTGGTCCCACATTCTCCACCAAAATCCCAGTAAGCATGGTATCTTCGAACTCTCTGCAGGGGTCATTTGTGGGTCCATTGTGCCCATTACTGCTCTCTTCCTTAGATGGTCCACATGTTTCCTAAGCCTACAACTTTGTACCTCCAGCACAGAGGAGACCGGCCCTGTTCTCTCCACTATGTTACCAATCACCCATGCAGGGCATGCTGCAAAATTTCTCACCAAGACTGCATCGTCCACTATGAACAATCAGGGCCTGATTTTACCATCAAGTTGCGCCATTTTCAGGAGCAAAAACTTGGTAAAATCGGGTGTGAGGCGAGTAGCACGATCCACGCCTGCCTCTGCGCTGGTTTCCTCTTTACCAAAGCCCGAAAATGGCCGCGATCGGAACCACGCCCGAAACAGGTGCGACGGCCATTTAAATGTACTTGCACGCATTCAAATTGATTTAATGGGCTGCACGCCCAATCTTACCGGCACTTCTCCATTTATCACCGCGTTCACCCATCCAGAATCGGCACGAAGCAGACATGCTCCACAAAAGTCCAATTCAGGTGCTCCAGTTAGTGAGGAGGTGAGTGCCGAGCATCTGACGGCTCTCTGCTTGAGATTGGTTGGGGGGGAAAGGGGGGGTGAAAGGGGGGGGGGGGGTCCGCTGCCACTCTATCTGAGACCAGTGAGGGAGAAGGGAGGGAGGGGCCAATGATCGGTCTGGGTGGCGGAGGGGTGGGGGGATAAGGAGGTCAATAATATTGGGGGGGTGGGGCAATGTCTGTGGGGGCTATGGGGAGGCATTAGCTGGCCCGGGAGCGATGTGGCAAGGGAGCCGCAAACTATCATTTTTATTTTACGCATGTACAGTCAGCGGCGCCGATCGGAGTTGCAGGATTTTGGGCATGGTAGGCCCCGCCCTCAGGTTTGTGCAGCGTGATTTGGAATCGCTGATAATTTTTCAGGCAGAGTGCGTATGGGGGCGCCTGAGAACGGGTCTAAAAGTCAGATCTGATACACTCCCAGTTTCAAGTCTGCCCAGCACTTAGAATCAAAATAGAAACATAGAAACATAGAAGATAGGAGCAGGAGGAGGCCATTTGGCCCTTCGAGCCTGTTCCCCCATTCATTACCATTATGGCTGATCATCCAACTCAATAGCCTAATCCGGCTTTTTCCCCATAACCTTTGATCCCATTCGCCCCAAGTGCTATATCCAGCTGCCTCTTGAATGCATTCAATGTTTTGGCATCAACTACTTCCTGTGGTAATGAATTCTACTGGCTCACCACTCTTTGGGTGAAGAAATGTCTACTCACCTCCGTCCTAAATGGTCTACCCTGAATCCCCAGACTGTGACCCCTGGTTCTGGACTCCCCCACCATTGGGAACATCCTTCCTGCATCTATCCTGTCTCGACCTGGTATGAAATGGTAAAATAGGGCCCTCAGTTTTTTCTACCTGCATCATGACTTTCCTTCTGGGAGGCTTGCCTAGCCACTACCGTCCCCTCCAAATTTGGGAACATTGGCTGGAATTTTACAACCCCACCCGCCATGGGAATCGGAGCGGCGAGAGGCGGAACATGGAAATGTCCGTTGACCTCGGGTGGGATTTTACAGTTTTGGGACAAGCAAGGCTGTAAAATCCTGCCCATTATGTCCAACCAAGTTTTTAAATGATGTACCATCTGTAACTAAACTGGCGTGACATCTGTGGTCACCTTTGGAGTGGTGTTATATGATAATAGAAAATTGGCTATGCGTAAAGGAAAGGGCCCGTTCACCTGTTTTTTCACTGACGACTTAAATGTTTGTAACGCATGCTCTGCCAGTCCATTCGATGCTGGTGGGAAGGTTCTCACCTCACATGGCAAATTCCGTTGGACTTGATAAGCTTTTGGAATTCTTCCAACATGAATGTTGTGTCATCGTCCGTCACTGCCTCTTCTGGAATGCCGTGGATGGCATAAATGTTCTTTAACTTGTCAATGGTGGCCATGGCTGTTGCGGACTTCATCAACTGCAAATCTAACCACTTGGAGTACGTGTCCATTAGTATATGAAAAATTTGGCCTGCAAATGGCCCAGCAAAATCTATGTGTAGCATCACGCATGGATAGCCTGGCCACTCACATGGATGCAAATTTGTTGGTGGTTGTTAAACCTGTTGACATCGCAACTAGGGTATTGGTGAACCATCTTTTTTATTTCCTTGTCAATGCCCGGCCACAAAACATAACTCCTGCCTTCATTCTACTTTGTCTTGGATGAGAGTCATACAATTCTTGTAACAGAAGTCATCTTCCCTGAGGTTGACCTATACCTCCCTCCCACTTCCCCCCCCCCCCCCCCCCCCCCACCCCCCCATCCACAGCAACACCCTGATTTCACAGGTTATTTACAACTTTCTACTATGGTAGTGTTTCACCAACTCTGAATTCTCATACCACCACCCTTGCTTGACCACCTTTTTTACTTTCGCCGATACAGAGTCGCATTCTGTCTACAACTTTATGTGTTTGGCCAAGACTGGTAAGGTGCAGAGCCAGTATAATGTCTTGAGGAACCGGTGGCGATGCTACTGTTTGTGACAAAGGCAACCAGCTAGATGCATCTGCATGTGATATCTGTGTTCCAAGGCGATGCTGAAACACATCTGCCATAATAGCTTACCATTCCCAGAAATGTTGTCAGCTCAGATATGTCTTTTGTCTGTGAGACTTCCTTTCTTCCAAAGGATACAATCCTTTTGAATAGACGCTGAATCCCAAGTAGATAACTTCTTCTGATTGAAAGGTACATTCCTCCCAATGGTGGGGGGTGTGGGGGGGTGTGGGGGGGGGGCGGGGGGGGGGGGGATCAAAGCCTGTAGAAAGAAAAAATGAAAAAGCAAGTGCACAGTTAGAGTCAAAGAACAAAGAATAAAGAAAATTACAGCACAGGAACAGGCTCTTTGGCCCTTGATGCGCTACTCAAACACGAGGCCTGAAGCTCAGTAAATGAAAGGCTTTTATTTACTGTAATGAATCTGCCAGAACTTATATACACTATCCCAGACTGAAGGGGTCCCGGCCAGAGCAGGGACTCTTATACCTCTCCCAGGAGGCGGAGCCCGACTGGGATGTGCCACAACACTACAGTACAAAGGTGTAACAACCCCACCCTAACCCCAACAGTAACAATAGCACAACCCAACAGTAACATATGTACATCCTTGTAGTACTGGCCAGACCCTGGCTCAGTACTATCCAGTGGGAACCAACGATGGTTCACCACATTCACCCCTCCTTTGAGAACAAAAGGCCGGCAGGGTACAAAAAAAAGAATAAAGTCTCAGCAGTCTATAAGTTCAGACGGTCAGGGGGACCGCACCGTCATTGTGACCTCCTCAATACCGGCGGTGACACCGGAGTAGGCACTTGCGGTGGCGTTCTCCCCAAGGCGGCGTCCAGCTGTTCTTCCACGGACTCACAGGCCGGTTGACCCTGAGGTGACGGTAGTCCATGGGATCCTGACACGCCCTGCAGTGGCGACCATCTTCTGGGCTCAGGCAAGCTGTACATGGGAGTAAAATGGTTAAGCAATGGTCCCGATGCTGCCCGCGCCATGTCCGGGGAAGAAACAAGAGATAAAGGGTTTGTAACAGGGGTTATGGGAGCGACAGGGGTTGCTGCGTCCCCTGCTGGCGCCAGGTCTCGGATCGAGACCGTATCCTCTCGCCCGTCAGGGTATGCCACATAGGCATACTGAGGGTTGGCGTGGAGGAGATGGACCTGTTCGACCAACGGGTCGGACTTGCAGGCCCTTACATGTCGCCGCAGGAGGACGGGTCCTGAGTACATCAACCAAGACGGTAATGAGGTCCCCGAGGAAGACTTCCGAGGGAATGAGAACATCCTCTCGTGGGGAGTAGCATTGGTTGCCGTACACAGGAGGGAGCGAATAGAATGGAGCGCATCAGGGAGCACCTCTTGCCAACGGGAGACTGGAAGACCTTTTGACTTCAACGCCAGTAAGACAGCCTTCCAGACTGTAGCATTCTCGCGTTCCACCTGTCCCTTACCCCTAGGGTTGTAGCTCGTGGTCCTACTAGAGGCAATCCCGTATGAGAGCAGGAATTGCCTCAAGTCATCGCTCATGAACGACGAGCCCCTGTCGCTATGGATGTAGCCGGGGTACCCGAACAGGGTAAAGAGATCACGGAATGCCTTGATAACCGTGGCAGCGGATGTATCAGAGCAGGGAACAACAAAAGGGAACCGAGAGTACTCGTCAATGATATTGAGGAAGTACACATTCTGATCTGTTGAGGGAAGGGGGCCCTTAAAATCGACACTCAGTCTCTCGAAGGGACGAGTGGCCTTGACTAAATGTGCCCGGTCAGGTCGGTAAAAGTGCGGTTTGCATTCCGCGCAAACCCGACAGCTCCTTGTTACTGACCTGACGTCCTCCACCGAGTAAGGCAGGTTGCGGGCTTTTATAAAGTGGTAGAGCCGAGTGACCCCCGGATGGCATAGGTCATTATGGAGGGCCTGCAAACGGTCCTCCTGTATACTAGCGCATGTTCCACGCGAGAGGGCATCCGAGGGCTCATTGAGTTTCCCTGGACGGTACATGATGTCGTAGTTATAGGTGGAGAGTTCAATTCTCCACCGCAAGATCTTGTCATTCTTGATCTTGCCCCTCTGCGTGTTGTTAAACATGAACGCCATGAACCGCTGGTCCGTGATCAGGGTGAACCGTTTTCCTGCCAAGTAATGGCGCCAGTGCCTGACGGCCTCCACAATGGCCTGGGCCTCCTTTTCCACTGCTGAATGCCAAATTTCGGGGCCTTGGAGGGTGCGGGAAAAAAATGCGACGGGCCTGCCCACCTGGTTAAGTGTGGCGGCCAGGGCGAAATCAGATGCATCGCTCTCCACCTGAAAGGGGATAGACTCGTCTACAGCGTGCATCGTAGCTTTCGCGATGTCGGCTTTCAATTTATCGAAGGCCAATCGGGCCTCTGGCCTTAAGGGAAAAGTCGTGGACTTAATGAGCGGACGGGCTTTGTCCTCGTAGTTGGGAACCCACTACGCATAATAATAGAAGAAGCCTAAGCATCTTCTCAGTGCTTTTGCACTAGCAGGCAAGGGAAGTTCAGAAAGGGGGCGCATACGGTCTGGATCAGGGCCAATGACCCCGTTTTCCACCACGTATCCTAGGATGGCTAAACGGCGCGTACGAAACACACACTTCTCCCTGTTGTAGGTCAGATTCAGGCGAGATGCAGTGCGTAGGAAGTTCAGGAGATTCGTGTCGTGGTCCTGCTGGTCATGGTCACAGATGGTGTCATTATCCAGGTACGGGAAGGTAGCCCGCAGCCCGTTCTGGTCCACCATTCGGTCCATAGCACGCTGGAAGACCGAGACCCCATTGGTGACACCAAAGGGAACCCTGAGAAAGTGATACAAGCAACCATCCGCCTCAAAAGCCGTGTATTGTCGGTCCTCTGGGCGAATGGGGAGTTGGTGGTAGGAAGACTTGAGGTCTATGGTGGAGAACACCCGGTACTGCGTAATCTGATTGACCATATCAGATATGCGCGGGAGGGAATATGCATCCAGCTGTGTATATCGGTTAATGGTCTGACTGTAGTCAATGACCATCCGGGGTTTGTTCCCGCTCTTGACCACCACGACTTGCGCCCTCCACGGACTAGCGCTGGGTTGTATGATCCTTTCTTTGAGGAGCCGCTGAACCTCAGATCTAATGAAGATCCGATCCTCAGCGCTGTAACGCCTACTTTTAGTCGCGATGGGCTTGCAGCCTGGCACAAGATTCTGGAACAAGGAGGGTGTGGTGATCTTCAGCGTCGAGAGGCTGCAGGCGGGGCGCGTTGGGCAATTTGGAGGCTGCTGCTGTTTTCCCACTGCCAGTGAAGGGAGTGGCCCACCGTACTGTAGGATTACACTCCTCAAGTGGACCATGAAGTTTAGTCCGAGAAGTATTGGCGCGCAAAGATACGGCAACACGAGGAGCTTGAAACGCTCGTAAACTGTGCCTTGCACCTTCAAGGTTACCACGCAACTCCCTAGCACGGCAACAGACCGGGACCTTGTTGCCATAGAGATTGTCTGTTTGGCAGGTTGAATCTGGAGTCCACACCGCTTCACAGTGTCTGGGTGGATAAAGCTCTCAGTGCTCCCGCTGTCAAACAGACAATAAATCACGTGGTCATTTACCTGGATATTCATCATAGATTTGTCAAGTCTATGAGGCTTGGCCTGGTCCAGGATGATCGACGCCACCGTTGGTTCATGAGCGCCACTGCAGGCAGCTGAAATCGATGAGGAGGACCCCTGCTGGTCGTTCGTGGTCAGTGTCGACCAACATGGCCGCTCCCATGAGTCGCACGTGGGTGAGGGCGCCAAACTCAGCGACCCCTGGTGGTCATACTCCTCCGACTCCGTCGACCGTAATGGCGTCGTCCTGGCCTCGCATGTGGACGAACCCCGCGATGACTTCGACGACGAAGACCCGAGCTCTGAAGAATCGCAGGCCGCACTGCCGTTCCTGGGTTTAGATCGGCACACTTTAGAATATTGCCCTTTTTTACCGCATGCGGTGCACAACACAGCTTTAGCGGGACACCGTTGCCGAGTATGCTTCGCTCCCCCACAGAAATAGCACCGCGGGCCGCCCGGGGCTGCTGCCGTCGTCTGGTCCGAGTGTGAGCACGCCATTACGCAGCATTTCGAACCCGAGGGACGAGGAGGGATTGGCGACTGCTCCTGCCACGTTGTCTCCACATGGTCCTCCGGATATAATACTAAGCTTTTGGAGGCCGTCTCGAGCATCTCTGCTAGCTCGATGGCCTGGGTAAGGTTAAGGTTACCCTTCTCCAACAGTTTAAGTCGAATGTACGACGATCCGACCCCGGCCACAAACGCATCTCGGGCAAGGTCGTTCATGCTCTGCTCAGCCGACACAGCTTTGCTGTTACAGCCCCTGGCTAGCTGTAGGAGCTCGTTCACATATTCCTCCATCGTTTCGCCAGACTGCCGTCGTCGAGTGGCTAGGAGGTAACGAGCGTGTATCTCATTGGGTGGTTTGATATAGCGCTTCTTCAGAAGTTCGAGGTCCTTAGTATAATCGGTGGCCGCACGGATCGCGAGGTAGACAGTGTCGCTTACCCTCGCATGGAGGACCCGGAGTCTGTCATCATCTGTGGTGACCGCTGCGGAGGCTGCCAGGTAGTCTTCGAAACACTTCAGCCAGTGGTCGAAGGTGTTAGAAGCGCCCACCGCACGTGGATCTAGTGTAAGGCGTTCCGGCTTCAGAATTTGCTCCATACTCTCTCTCTTTTTTTTTCTTCGACGAGAGTTTAACGACAGTAAATAAAATTGATGCGCTACTCAAACACGAGGCCTGAAGCTCAGTAAATGAAACGCTTTTATTTACTGTAATGAAGCTGCCAGAACTTATATACACTATCCCAGACTGAAGGGGTCCCGGCCAGAGCAGGGACTCTTATACCTCTCCCAGGAGGCGGAGCCCGACTGGGATGTGCCACAACACTACAGTACAAAGGTGTAACAACCCCACCCTAACCCCAACAGTAACAATAGCACAACCCAACAGTAACATATGTACATCCTTGTAGTACTGGCCAGACCCTGGCTCAGTACTATCCAGTGGGAACCAACGATGGTTCACCACAGCCCTCCAAACCTGCACCGACCATGCTGCCCAACTGAACTAAACCCCCACTCTTCCGGGGACCATATCCCTCTATTCCCACCCTATTCATGTAAGTCATAGAGTCATAGATGCTTACAGCATGGAAACAGGCCCTTCGGCCCAATTTGTCCATGCCTCCCAGTTTTTACCACTAAGCTAGTCCCAAATGCCCACAACCAACTGGAATTCTCTATTAACTGGAATTCTGGGTCAGTTTTCTGATTGGACATGTCACACTCACCAGGAATAGCAATCAGTAGCCTATCCTTACTCCGATCAATAACAAATGTTACACAAGGAAGAAGAAGAAGAGAGTTTTATGCAATGCTTTTTAGGTGCTCAGAGCCTCCTAAGCTGCTTCACAACCATGAGGTGTTAGTCACTGTTTCATTTAGGCAAACATAGCTGCTAATTTGCAAACAGAAATACTGAACAAACAGCAAATAATCACTTAGTCTGCTTTGGTTAAAAGATTAACATTGCCCAGTGACAGCATCATGTTATTCAATTGAAATTGTGGGAATGTGTTTTTATTCAGAAATACATATAGGACATTCGACTGAAAAGCAACATTATCAACAACGCAGCATTCAAGGATAATACACTCGTGCCATTCCAAATGAAGTTCTCAAACACATGACTAGGTCTTGATACACAACCTTGTGATACAGTGGCAATTGTCTCATTACAAGTCAATCTGACAAAAAGCTAATTGTAATGACTTCAATCAGGCCATTGAGGTTGGCCTATTGAAGTATGAACTCCCTGATTAAGGATCCAATGGATTGGCCAATCAGGGAGTCTTTGCCATGAACTACAGTGTCAGTTCCTCTAATACCCCTGGAGGTAGACTGCTAACAGGCAGCACTCTTGTGTACGGCTGTTAAAGTTGTAAATAAAGGGATTTTGGTGAAGAGACTTCTGTCCACAGACTTATTACACTAATGAAGTGCAAGGATAAAAGCAATAATTCAAAATTGAGTATAATAAGCAAAGAATACATTTTGTTTAAGGAAGATGGAAGTGCTGGGCCAGATAGAGGGGAAAGAGGAATAAATGCTCAACAAAACTACATCAGAAGGACTTTGCTGCCAAGGGAAAGAAGGCAAACCAAAGGCCTTAAGATAGTTTCAATATAGACTGGCAATTGTCCAGCTAGTTTGCTCTTTAACAGGCTTTGTCGTACATGCAGTGGATCACAGATGGTGTCATTTTGCAGACTGTGTTTTTTTGTACATGTCAGTAGTTGTATCAGTGTCTCAGTGTGCTTAGCTCCTTTGATATTCATTGGCAATAACACACCACACCTGGAGTACTCCATTGTGTAGATACATTGTGGATTCAACGCACTTATTGCTTTTTAAACTGGACAGTGTCTGAAAACGCTAGGATATATTTTAACATCTAAAAATAAAATTTGCTCTTTCAACCCGCTTATCTTACAATAGCTTTCAACTGGAGATCTAAGGAAATATAAACAATTAATGGTTTTTACACTCAAATTAACCGATAACTCAAGTTCTCCCAGTTAAGAGTGATTAGAAATAGGCTACAACTGAATAAACATGAGATTCTCATGGATCAAAATCCTGGTCCTCCCTCCCTAACAGTGGTGTGTTTGCACCTACACCTCACAGACTGCAGTGGTCCAAGAAGGCAGCCCACCATATTTGGGGTGGAATGTTAATTCCTTCTCACGGCAGGATCAAGGCCGTGGAATGCGGCGAGCCGTTCAAAGGTCTACCGACTTCTATGGGACCATAAAATCCCACTGACATCAAATTCCACCCTTGGATGAGATTGGAGTCGCATGTGAAACCCAACTCTTTCAGGGTGGCAACTTTCTTCTGGACATGAACGAATCTGTTGGCTTTTTATGACAACCCAACAATTTCATGATCTCTTTTATTGATACCTGCATTTTATTTCCTACTTTTTTACTCACATGACATTGCCTACAGTGAGCTGGAGGGTTTTTTTAAGGACTGGGCAGTTATGCCTATAGGTTTGTTAGGGAGACCTATTTCTCAATACTAGGGGTCTCCCAGATTTGGGTATTAATAGAGTTGTAGAGTCATAGGAGGGGATAACATGGGATAACGTGGTCCAGGACTATTGGAAAGGGATTTTTTTGATTTTGGCAATACTATAGAGGGGCGGCACGGTAGCACAGTGGTTAGCACTGCTGCTTCACAGCTCCAGGGTCCCGGGTTCGATTCCCAGCTCGGGTCACTGTCTGTGTGGAGTTTGTACATTCTCCTCGTGTCTGCGTGGGTTTCCTCCGGGTGCTCCGGTTTCCTCCCACAGTCCAAAGATGTGCAGGTTAGGTTGATTGGCCAGGTTAAAAATTGCCCCTTAGTGTCCTGAGATGCGTAGGTTAGAGGGATTAGCGGGTAAATATGTGGGGGTAGGGCCTGGGTGGGATTGTGGTCGGTGCAGACCCGATGGGCCGAATGGCCTCCTTCTGCACTGTAGGGTTTCTATGTCTATGTCTATGACTTATCATAGAATCCCTACAATGCCGAAGGAGGCCATTCGGCCCAAAAAGCCTGCACTGACAACAATCCCACCCAGGCCCTACCCTGTAACCCCACGTATTTACCCTGTTAATCCCCCTGACAGTAAGGGGGGATCTGGCATTGCTAATCAACCTAACCTGCACATTTTTGGACTGTGGGAGAAAACCGGAGCAACCGGAGGAAACCCACGCAGACACGGGGAGAAAGTGCAAACTCCACAAGTCACCCAAGGCTGGAATTGAACCCAGGTCCTTGGTGTTGCGAGACAGCAGTGCTAACCACTGTGCCACCATGCTGCCTCGGAAGATGTTCCATGAGGCAGCAAGTTGGTTTTAGATCGTTTGTGTGACAGTACTAAGGAGTAAGGAGATGCTACTATGAACTGTTGGGAGGGTGGGCCTGTGATTTGGCAGCAATCTGGCTGGTGAGGATCATTGGCATTAGCTGTGCTTTGACAGGAATGGAGGGAGTGTGTTATAAAATTGAAGCAGCTTATTTATTGTTGCCCGCACCCTAACTTAACTCCAAGTTCTTCAAAATCATAGAATCCTTATGGTGCAGAAGGAGGCCGTTTGACCCATCGAGTCTGCATCAACAACAATCCCACCCAGCCCCCTCCTCCCCACAGCCCCGCATATTTACCAAGCTAGTTCCCCTGACACTAAGGGGCAATTTACCATGGCCAATCAACCTAACCCACACATCTTTGGACTGTGGGAGGAAACTGGATCACCCAGAGGAAACCAATGCAGACACAGTGAGAATGTGCAAACTCCACACAGACAGTGATCCAAGCCGGGAATCGAACCCAGGTCCCTGGCACTGTGAGGCAGCAGTGCTAACCAGTGTGCCACCGTGCCACCTGGAGAGATTTGATAGTGATGTTAAATGTCATGATGTGTTTTGACCGTATAAATACGGAGAGATGGTCTCCAGCAGCAGAAGAGCAATTTTATGCAAAGAGAGAACAGATTTCAGTTAATTTCATTGTCCCTAAAATATTGGGCGAGATTCTGTGGCCTCCCTGCGGCATGTTTCTCAGCGGCAGGTGGTGGCCCGCTGCTAGCCGGTGGCGGGATCTACTGTTCCCGCCTCTGTCATTGGGATTTCCCATTGAATCCACTTTACCTCGCCGGGAAACCAGTGGCAGGGATGAGCTGTCGGCAGCGGGACTGGAAGATCCCATCAATGTGCAGAGCCAGAAGACATTAAAGTTTATTTATTAGTCACAAGTAGGCTTACATTCACACTGCAATGAAGTTACTGTGAAAATCCTCCAGTCACCACATTCCAGCACCTGTTCAGGTATACTGAGGGAGAATTTTAGCATGGCCAATTCACCCTGTCTTTTCATGTTTCTCCAATGGCGTACAGTGAGGAGAGGTTGCATTTATGAACTGCAAGTTTTCACATATCCCAGTTTCATTGCCAATCATTAAAATAAATGCAGGCTCAGTCGTATTTTGCAAGTTCTGGTGTGTTACCTTAATTTAGTCTTTTTTCAAAACTGGCGATGATAGTTCTGAGGAGTACCATGTGCTCAACCCCTAAGCTTCTCAGGGAGACAAAGGCCTCAGAAGGAAAACATTGCGAGATATAGTGAAGATAATGCTAAATTTCTTTTTCCAGATATGTAATTTTAATTCTAAATCTTATAATTGTTATCCTCATTTTTTACCTTCTTCTTTTTCCTAAGGTTTCTTTCTTTTGCCAAGGGCGGGATGCAATGTTGCACCTGCCGCTTTTTCTGTAAACAACTAGGCTTCATTGCTGCTAATGTTAAATGCTAATGTTTCATTCCCATACGAAGCTGGCTAAATTTCCATGGGGGTTCTCTCAATCCTCGTCATAATTTCAGTCGAGGATTTGGGGAAATATTGCTTACAATGGTTGATCAAAAGAACTCTGTGAAAATTCAACCTTTAAGTTTTTTTGTGACAATTCAAGATGGTGGAATAATAATTTCCAAATTAGTAGTGACTCTATTTTTCCATTGACATTGGTAGCTTTTGAGACTTGCTGATTATTGATTTTTTTTCTTCATGCATGCTGAATAATCTTTCATGAGATGCTTAGGGCATATATCACAATTGCATTGCTGAGGCAGTAAGGTCACACCAGTGTAAACCCATTATGAACTGGAGTCTGTGAAATGCATTTTCTCTTGTTAATCAGCATTAGTCACTCCTGTAAATGGAGTAATTGTCTTACTTTAATGATAGTCGACATGTACCACTGTGTATCTACTTGTATGCAAGAGTGACCCAGTAATGTAACAACAGCATTGCTTTGTGATCTTGACTTGATTTTACATCTTTCCTATGTGCATTTCTGAACAACAACAAGTAAACACTTTGCAAGATAAGACTTGACTCAAATCATTACGGACGCATTGGCAGAGTGATTACATTACTGCTGCGAGCATTACGGCGACCTGGACTAATAATCCAGAGAACATGTGTTCAAATGCTACCACGGCAGTTTGAGAGTTTACATTTATTTAAATGATCTGCAGATAATAAAAAAATAATCTGGTAAAAGTGTCCATGAAAGTGTGAGATTGACTTGAAGCCCAAAACTGCTATCAATGTAATTTGAGAAATGCAGCAATGGTCCTATGCCTATTTAATAAGAAATGAGATGAAAATTATGGTAATCAAAGTAGATAAAACAGCAGGCCCTGCTGACATGCTTCTGAGATCATTAAAGGACATCAGAGAGAAATAGAAGAGACTTGACTACACTCTTTGGGTAGAAGATGATTGGAAGGTTACTAATGCAACACTTATGTTCAATAAGGAAGGAGGAGATAAACTGAATAACAATAAACCAGTTAGCATAATATCGGAAGTAGGTATAATGCAGGATAATACAAACACTCAGAAAGACATCGATCAATTATGTGTAGCCAGCAAAGAATTTGTAAATGACAAGCCATGTCTGACAAATTTAATAACATCATTTTAGGAAACTGCAGAGCATATAGAGAGGCAGTATCTGGGTTTATTTTATTTGTTGGTGGTAGGTGAGTGTCACTGGCTAGGCCAGCATTTATTGCCCATCACTAATTGCACAAGAGAAGGTGGTGGTGATCTGCCTTCTTAAATCGCTGCAATCCACATGTTGTAGGAATACCCACAGTGTTAGGAAGGGAAGTCCAGGATTTTGACCCAATGACAGTGAAGGAATGGTGACTTTTAGATAAGTACATGGAACTTAGTAAGATAGAGGGTTATAGGTAAGCCTAGTAATCGCTAAGGTAGGGACATGTTCGGCACAACTTTGTGGGCTGAAGGGCCTGTATTGTGCTGTAGTTTTTCCATGTTTCTATGTTTCTATTCCCAAGTCAGGATGGTGTGTGACTTGTAGGGCGACTTGCAGATGATGGGTCTTTCCATGCATCTGCTGCCCTTGTCTTTTTAGGTGGTAGAGGATTTTGGTTTGGAAGGTGCTGTTGAAGGAGCCTTGGTGAATAACCGTAATGCACCTTTGTAAATAGCACAAACTGCTGCCAATGTGATAGAGGGAGTGAATGTCTATTGTTGTGGGTGTGCTGCCAAAGAAGTGGACTGCTTTATCCTGGATGGTGTTAGGCTTCTTGAGTGCTGTTGAAGCTGCACTTATCCAGGCAAGTGGGGATTATTCCATCACACTTGTGTTATGCAGATGGTGGACAGGCTTTGCGAAGTCAGGAGGTGAGTTATGCAGAATTCCTTAGAATTCCCAGCCTCTGACTTGTTCGTACATATAGCATTTATAAGGCTGATCCAGTTGAGTTTCTGGTCAATGGTAACCTACAGGGTGTTGATAGAGGAGGGATGATAATGCCACTGAAAGTTAAGGGGAGATGGCTAGATTCCCTCTTGTCGGAAATGGTCATTGCCTAACACTTGTGTAGCCTGAATGTTACTTTCCACTTATCAGCCCAAACCTGAATATTGCCCAGATCTTGGTACATATGGACAGGGACTGCTTCAATATCTAAAGAGATGTGAACATCCCCACTTCTGACCTTATGATGGATGAAAGGTCATTGATGAAACAGCTGAAGATGGATGGACCTAGGAAGCTACCTTGAGGAACTCCTGCAGTGATGTTCTGGAAGTGAGATGATTGATAGTGATACAGAGTAGGAAACCCAGAAGAGCTTTCAGCTCATTAGAATATGGAATTTTAACACAGCCATCTAAATACAATATTACTTTTAGATTTGGGTCAGAGAGGTAGCAATCAATGTGGCATGGACCTTCATGCTGCCATATTAGCAGGAGTATTTGAACAGCTTCTCCAAAGGAGGAATTTTCAGGAGTTAAGTGTTTGGCCAAAGACAAGGAAGAGTTCCATTATGAAATCTGAATGTTAAAGGGCCACAACTTGATTTAGCAATGCAACACTCAACACACTGCTGGGCGCAGTCAGGATTCAGACATGATTACTCTCCCCTAGCAACAGGAGGAAGGAAGTTTTCATTGCTCATGTGAAAGTATGGCTGTAATTGGTCAAGAGTTAAGCAGTAGGAGCATTGTGCCATACTCCTGGATTTCAGTGCTGGAAGTGATTTAATGAGCTAAGCAGCTCTGGAAATTTGTGTATGGTTGCACATTTACCTAAATCTTGTTGCACGCATCATCCCCTCACCCACCTCCTCCCTATCACATCTCCTCCATCATCTTACTCCTCACATCCACTTGTCTTGCAAGTGCACCCATTATTCTCTTTCTCTGCACTTCTTCACAACGTGCGGGTGGCACGGTGGCACAGTGGTTTGCACTGCTGCTCACAGCACCAGGGACCCGGGTTCGATTCTGGCCTCAAGTGACTGTCGGTGTGGAGTTTGCACATTCTCCCCGTGTCTGCGTGGGTTTCCTCTGGATTCTCCGGTTTCTTCCCACAATCAAAAGATGTGCGAGTTACGTTGATTGGCCATGCTTAATTGCCTCTTGGTGTCAGGGGGTTAGTTAGCAGGGTAAATATGTGGGGTTACTGGGATAGGCCTGGGTGGGATTGTTGTTGGTGCAGGCTTGGTGGGCTGAATGGCCTCCTTCTGCACTGTAGGGATTCTATGATGATTCTATGAACACATTCCATCCATCCACCACTCTCACCCTCATTCTTGTGCAATCGCACTGATAATTGCCTTCAACAAATGTGCCACACTCATCAGGTGAACACATCCCATGGCAGCCACTCATAGGTCTGTTCTTTCCCTGAAGAGAGCAGAGAGCACAATGGAAACAGAGAAACAGAGATGATCCTCCACAGTTCTCACAGTTGGCAGCTAGAGAGGAGGACACTCTAAAGATCACTGGCAATGTGATATCCCTGACCATCAGAGATAGGGAGATGAAGAACTCTCCGCTAGCTGGTGACAGAATTAATTATTAGTGACCCGTAAGACACACAACACTCAGACGTGATCACTTGATTTCAGACAAGTAAAATATGATCACCTTCATAATGCTAACTTGCAACATTCCTATCTTTCCAGCACTAATTCATATCGTTTCTGTCCACCAGGACTTTTGATGGACAATTTCTTCAACGAGTTGATTCCTTCTGAAAGCACGCTCTCGCAGGACTGATGTTTATCATGCAGCAACAAACAAACTCAAAAAGGTAAACTTTTTTATTTTCTTCTTTCGTTTCTTAGTAAGGGAAGTTAGCAGGGATGACAGTGCAGGCAGTGCAATGTTCCTCCTGTGGGATGTTTGAGGTGAGGGACACCAGTGTCCCGGCTGAATACACCTGCAGGAAGTGCACCCAATTCCAGCTCCTTGAAGACCGTGTTAGGGATCTGGAGCTGGAACTGGATGAACACAGGATCATTCGGGAGGCAGAGACAGTTATAGATAAAAGTTACTGGGAGGTAGTTACTCCTAGAAATGAAGATACTTGGGTGACTATTAGAAGGGGTAAGAAGCAGTCAGTGCAGCGATCCCCTGTGGCCATTCCTCTATATACTGTTTTGGATACTGTTGGGGGGGACGACTTACCGGGGTAAGCCATGGGATACAGGTCTCTGGCACAGAGTCTGCCTCTGTTGCTCAGAAGGGAAGGGGGGAGAGGAGTAGAGCATTAGTCATTGGGGACTCCATAGTTAGGGGGATAGATAGGAGATTCTGTGGGAACGAGAGGGACTCGTGGTTGGTGTGTTGCCCCCCAGGTGCCAGAGTCCGTGATGTCTCGGATCATGTTTTCGGGATCCTTAAGGAGGAGGGGGATCAGCCTCAAGTCGTGGTCCACATAGGCACCAAAGACATAGGTAGGAAAAGGGATGGGGATTTAAGGCAGAAATTCAGGGAGTTAGGGTGGAAGCTTCGAGCTAGAACAAACAGAGTTGTTATCTCTGGTTTGTTACCCATGCCACGTGCTAGCAAGGAGAGGAATAGGGAGAGAGAGCAGTTGAACACGTGGCTACAGGGATGGTGCAGGAGGGAGGGATTCAGATATCTGGATAATTGGGGGTCATTCTGGGGTAGGTGGGACCTCTACAAACGGGATGGTCTACACCTGAACCAGAGGGGTACCAATATCCTGGGGGGGAAATTTGCTAATGCTCTTCGGGAGGGTTTAAACTAATTCAGCAAGGGGATGGGAACCTGAATTGTAGCTCCAGTGTACAGGAAGTTGAGAGTAGTGAGGTCATGAATAAGGTTTCAATGTCGCAGGAGTGTACTGGCAGACAGGAAGGTGGTTTGAAGTGTATCTATTTCAACGCCAGGAGCATCCGGAAGCGTGGGTTGGTACCTGGGACTTCGATGTTGTGGCCATTTCGGAGACATGGATAGAGCAGGGACAGGAATGGTTGTTGCAGGTTCCGGGGTTTAGATGTTTCAGTAAGATCAGGGAAGGTGGTAAAAGATGGGGAGGTGTGACATTGTTAGTCAAAGACAGTATTACGGTGGTAGAAAGGATGTTTGATGAGGACTCGTCTACTGAGGTAGTATGGGCTGAGGTTAGAAACAGGAAAGGAGAGGTCACCCTGTTGGGAGTTTTCTATAGGCCTCCGAAAAGCTCCAGAGATGTAGAGGAAAGGATTGCAAAGATGTGGAAGCATTTGGAAGGGTGCAGAGGAGATTTACCAGGATGTTGCCTGGTATGGTGGGAAGGTCTTATGAGGAAAGGCTGAGGGACTGGAGGCTGTTTTCGTTAGAGAGAAGAACGTTAAGAGGTGACTTAATAGAGGAATATAAGATGATCAGAGGATTAGATAGGGTGGACGGTGAAAGCCTTTTTCCTCGGATGGTGACGGCTAGCATGAGGGGACATAGCTTTAAATTGAGGGGTGATAGATATAGGAGAGATGTCAGAGGTAGGTTCTTCACTCAGAGAGTGGTAAGGGCGTGGAATGCCCTGCCTGCGACGGTAGTGGACTCGTCAACATTAAGGGCATTTAAGTGGTCATTGGATAAACATATGGATGACATTGGAATAGTGTAGGTTAGATGGGCTTTAGATTGGTTTCACTGCTCGGCGCAACATCGAGGGCCGAAGGGCCTGTACTGCGCTGTTATGTTCTATGTTCTAACTCATACTTTGGTGGGACCAATTAGACGGTTAGTAAGGATTTCAGCTGATGAGTCACAGTTCAGAAGTGAACATGAGCAGAGAAAGGTGGCAGTGACAGCATATGGGAGGTCCATGTTGGAGGGCTCCTTTTCTATGGCCACAAAGTAGGGATGGCAGCAAAAGGAAGAAGAAAGCTTTGTAGTTGGACAAGTGTATGTGCATAAATGGATGAGAGAATGTTCTGTTGCAAAGTTTCCACTGTTTAGTGCAATTATTTAAAATATATCACCACTTTTCAATGCTGCCCCTTTTTGGTTGGTGGGCAACAACTCACCTTTTCATTTGTGCATGCATGGATGGGAAGACAGGAATTGATGGTGTTAGAAAGTAACCAGTGACAATTTTGTATTGGATGTAATGTGACCAATGGTAACAAGCTGTAAGGGTCAGCTGACCCTGTAAACCATGGAACCAATTACAGAATGATGTGCTGGTCAGCTGACCAGCTGACTCACTATAAATAAGAACCTGTTGGGAATTGTGTGGCACTTGGTTTGGCCCAGGGCGAGGCCCCAGATTTAGAGTAATAAAGTTTCTTTATTCAGCCCTTTCTTTGACTTCTAAGTTGGAGTAACTTGTGTTTTTTTTTCTGTGTGCATTTGAAGAGTTCCTTCCGAAGAAACAGATGGTGTCTAATGGGAATATATCTTAGAATCATGGAACCCTTACAGTACAGAAGGAGGACATTTAGCCCATCAAGTCTGTACTGACCACAATCCCACTCAGGCCCTATTCCCATAACACCACACTTTTACCCTGCTAGGGTCAATATTAGAATGGTCAATCAACCTAACCCGCACATCTTTGGACTGTGGGAGGAAACCGGAGCACCCGGATGAAACCCACGCAGACACAGGGAGAATGTGCAAACTCCACACAGACTGTGACCAAGGCCGGAATCAAACCTGGGCCCCTGTAATTGGTGGATGGTTGGTGTCAGAACTGCTTTGAGTCAGTGGGATTGAGTGGTTGAGTGGGGGAGAGTGACTCATGAATGTGATTGTTACATCAGTTCTGTGCTTGTGACTAACTAAACTTTACAGCTGTAAGGGAAGCCCCTGGGATGCCTGGCAATTATGTGTGTGACCAATGGTGCATAGGGGCCATCATTTTCACTTTCTGCCTCCTCCTCCTCCAGTTCCTATTCACTGAGTCGGTTGATCTGCTGGTGAAGTGTCCTTGGTGCTTTTTCCCTTCTAAAGTCCCAGTTGTGCAGGGTGCAGCATCTATCCTGGACCCTCTGGCGGACAGGTACGAAAGGGCACCATGAAATGTGTTCAGGCATCTGAAGCACAGCTCCAGGATGTCCAATGGCTTTCTAAGTAACCCAGCTGATGTTCATTTGGCTGCCATTGCCCCACTCCTTGGTGGAAGTTCTCACTGTGTCATCAGTAAGTTTTAAGGGGTTATCCTTTGCCACCTGGCAGCCATCCGCTATGTCTTATTTCAGCTCTAAAGAGGTCAGGAACATGGACTACTGCAGGCTGAAAACATCATGGCTGCTTCCAGGGAATCTGGTACACACCAAAACATGCCTTTTCTTGTGGTTGCACACCATCTGAATGTCATAGATAGATAGACAGACAATAGATAGATAGGCAGGCAGGCAGAACATGTCAATGCCGCCCTTTATTTAACCAGTAAGCTAATCTCAACTGCCTACATTTGGCCCATATCCCTCCATACCCATCTTACCCATGTAATCATCTAAATGCTTTTTTAAAACCAAAATTGTAACCGCCTCTACGCCTACCTCTGGCAGCTTGTTCCAGACACTCACCACCCTCTGAGTGAAAAACAGTGCACCTGTGAGACCTTTTATATCTCTCCCCTCTCACTTTAAACCTATGCCCTCTAGTTTTAGATTCTCCTTCCTTTGGGAAAAGATGTTGACTATCTAGCTGATCTATGCCCCTCATTATTTTATAGACCTCTATAAGATCACCCCTAAGTGTCCTACGTTCCAGGAAAAGAAATCCCAATCTATCCAACCTCTCCTAATAGCTCAATCCATCAAATCCTGGTAATATCCTAGTAAATTGTTTCTGCACGCTTTCTCATTTAATAATATATTTTCTATAATAGGGTTACCATAGGAAAGGCTTGGGAAATTTAAATGAGCACATAAAATAAAGTCAGGTTAAAAAAAGTACGGTCAATGTAAAGGCAGTAATCAAATATGCTGTGGCCCAAGATGGGAGATGGTGACGCAATGTTTTTTTAAACTCAAATAGTAATCCAGAAAGCTAGGGTAATGCTCTGTGGACCTGGATTCAAGTCCCACCAGGGCAGGGGGTGAAATTAGAGTATCTTTAAAAAATCTGGAATTAACAATCTAATGATGACAATGAAACCACTTGCTGATTGTCATAA
Source organism: Mustelus asterias (assembly GCF_964213995.1). NCBI lineage: Eukaryota > Metazoa > Chordata > Chondrichthyes > Carcharhiniformes > Triakidae > Mustelus > Mustelus asterias. The sequence continues at coordinate 142,053,108 of NC_135801.1, read as the reverse complement.
AATTTCAATTGGTTCATTAATGCACTTCAGGGAAGGAAATCAGAATTGTACACAGTATTCCAAGTGTGGCCTTACTAATGTCTTGTACAAATTCAAGAAGACATCCCAACTCTTGTATTCAATGTTCTGACCAATGAGACCAAGCATGCTGAATGTCTTCTTCACCACTCTATCCTCCTGTGACTCCACTTTCAAGGAGCTATGAACCTGTACTCCTAGATCTCTTTGTTCTATAACTCTCCCCAATGCCCTACCATTAACTGAACAAGTCCTGCCCCGGTTCAATCTACCAAAATGCATCACCTTGCATTTAGCTAAATTAAACTTCATCTGCCATTCATCAGCCCACTGGCCAAATGTGGATGATACAAGTTTTCCTGGTTGATCTGGTGACATACAGATTGCCACCATGTGTGAAGCCAATGATGACCTCCACTGGTTATTTTGATTAGTGTCATCATAGGCAAAGTTAATATAACATAATTGTTGCTCTGAGCAAATAATCCATCAGCTGCTTACATCCGGCATGGGCAGCATGGTGGCAATGTGGTTAGCACTGCTGCCTCACAGCGCCAGGGACCTGGGTTCAATTCCTGGCTTGTCTGTGCAGAGTCTGCACATTCTCCCCGTGGCTGCTTGGGTTTCCTCCAGGTGCTCTGGTTTCCTCCCACCATCTGAAAGACGTGCTGGTTATGTGCATTGGCCATGCTAAATTCTCCCTCTGTGTACCCAAACAGGTACCAGAGTGTGACGACTAGGGGGTTTTCACAGTATCTTCATTGCAATATTAATGTAAGCCTACTTGTGACATAAATAAATAAATAAAATCTCTGATTGTGCCCTCAAAGTATCTGGGCGAAACAAAATCAAGGGCGGTGGTCACTCTGACAGCCACAGTAAATGCTTGGTTATCAGGTCCAGCAGAGAATAAGTCCCCTTTTACGAGGCTGCAGATGTCTGCCACAAATGCGAGGTGATGCATTTTGGTAGATTGAACCAGGGCAGGACTTACTCAGTTAATGGTAGGGCATTGGGGAGAGTTACAGAACAAAGGGATCTACGGGTACATGTTCATAGCTCCTTGAAAGTGGAGTCACAGGTGGACAGAGTGGTGAAGAAGGCATTCGGCATGCTTGGTTTCATCGGTCAGAACATTGAATACAGGAGTTGGGACGTCTTGTTGAAGTTGTACAAGACATTGGTAAGGCCACACTTGGAATACTGTGTGCAATTCTGGCCACCCTATTATAGAAAGGATGGTATTAAACTAGAAAGAGTGCAGAAAAGATTTACTAGGATGCTACCGGGACTTGATGGATTGAGTTATTAGGAGAGGCTGAATAGGCTGGGACTTTTTTCTCTGGAGCGTAGGAGGCTGAGGGGTGACCTTATAGAGGTCTATAAAATAATGAGGGGCATAGACAAGGTAGATAGTCAACATCTTTTTCCAAAGGCATGGGAGTCTAAAACTAGAGGGCATAGGTTTAAGGTGAGAGGGGAGAGATACAAAAGTGTCCAGAGGGGCAATTCTTTCACACAGAGGGTGGTGAGTGTCTGGAACAAGCTGCCAGAGGTAGTAGTAGAGGTGGGTATAATTTTATCTTTTCAAAAGCATTTAGATAGTTACATGGGTACGATGAGTATAGAGGGATATGGGCCAAATGCGGGCAATTGGGATTAGTTTAGGGTTTTTTTTAAAAAAAGGGTGGCATGGACAAGTTGGGCCGAAGGGCCTGTTTCCATGCTGTAAACCTCTATGACTCTATGACCTAATGCAATGATATGAGCCTCCAGACGCATTGCCTTTTGCCGCTAATGATGGTCATCTTGTTCCTAGTTCAAAGTTCAATCAATCCATCCTATCATCCTTCTTAATTTTGCGTGTTACTATCTCCAAAGTTTCCAAATTAGTTTCTCACTAAAAAATATTCTAAAAGTAAAACCTTTCCAGTGAAAGCTGGCAAGGCAGTTGTGAGTGCCGAGTACATGTGGCTGCCTTGTGCCTGATATTTAATGAGTCCTATGGACTGTGTTGCTGTCTTCTCCCCTTGGCTGGACGATGGGTTTCAGGAAGCCCAGGAAATCTGCAAATGTGCCATTCAAATTAAATGCCAGTTAAAGATATTGTTGGAATTTTCAATTGTGACCTCACCTCTCCGGAGAAGACTGACTCAACAAGATTGACATTTACAGAGAGCTCACTGATATGCTGTAAACATAATGAGTTCAAGATTGCTGCAGTAATATTTCACTATGTCAGGAGTTTCAGAGCATCAGGGGGGCCTTGAATGGACACACCTGACTGACAGGTTGATGAAATAAAGAAAGCAGTTCAAGTTCAGTTTGTGTAAAACAGTCTGCTTGAGAGAAATCAACACAGACTCAACATCAATTCAAACTATATCTGATTAAAGAGGGTGCTGTTTTCCTTGCTCTTTCACTGTGTGAGTCTGATCTGACGTGACTGCATACTTTGCAAAAAGGAAAGGCTTGGGAAATTTAAATGAGCGCATAAAATAAAGTCAAGTTAAAAAAAAGTACGGTCAATGTAAAGGCAGTAATCAAATATGTTGTGGCCCAAGATGGGAGGTGGTGACGCAATGCTTTTTAAAACTCGAATAGTAATCCAGAAAGCTAGGGTAATGCTCTGTGGACCTGGATTCGAGTCCCACCAGGGCAGGGGGTGAAATTAGAGTGTTTATTAAAAATCTGGAATTAACAATCTAATGATGACAGTGAAACTACTTGTTAATTGTCATAAAAACTCAATTGGTTCACAAATGCACTTTAGGGAAGGAAATCTACCATCTTCATTTGGTCTGGACGATATGTGACTCCAGAGCAACAGCAATGTGTTTGACTCTTAAATGCCCTCACAAGAGCAGTTAAGGATTGGCAATAAATGCTGGCCTAGCCAGTGACACCCACACCCATGACTAATTAAAAAGAAATCCCACCCCATGGAATATTGCAGCCCCATCAAAGTAGACGGCAATTTAAATGGCTTGCCACATTCCCTGGGGGTGGGGAGGCGTGGTGGGGGTGCAGAGACGCTACAATAGGGCCGTAAAATCTTGGGTTATGACTGGAGCTGGTAGCTTTCCTGTAGAAAAGAAAAAGTAAGATTTTATTTATATAGCAACTTTCATAATGTGCCAAAATACTATAGCCCATGAAGTACTTCTGAGGTATAGTCACTCCTTTAATGTAGGAAATGCAGGAGCCAAACTGCAAACAGCAAACTTTCACAAACAATAAAGTAATAATGACTACATAAAAATATAAGATAAAAACATAAGAAATAAAAGGACGGGAGAAGGCCATTTGGCTCCTTGATGCTGATCAACCCCTGATCAATAAGATCATAGCTGATCTAGCTGTGGCCTGAATTCCACTTTACTGCCTGCCCTCCATTGCCCTTGACTCCTGTGTAGGTCAAAAATCTGTCTAACTCAACCTTGGGTATTATATTCAATGAGCCAGCCTCCACTGCTCCCTATAGCAGAGAATTCCAAAGTTTAATGACCCCCCAGAGAGGAGAAATTCCTCCTCATCTCAGCCTTAAATGAGCAAATTCTGAAACTGTGCCCCTTAGTTTTTGCTTTGCCAACAAGGCGAAAATGCTCTCAGCATCAACCCTGCTAAGTCCCCTCAGAAGCTTATATGTTTCAATTTTTTTAACTTCAGTGAGTATAGGTCCACAGTGGCACAGTGGTTAGCATTGCTGTCTCGCAGTGCCAGGGACCGGGGTTCGATTCCTGGCTTGGGTCACTGTCTGGGTGGAGTTTGCACGTTCTCCCTGTATCTGCATTGGTTTCCTCCGGGTGCTCTGGTTTCTTCCCACAGTCTGAAAGACGTGCTGGTTAGGTGCATTGGTCATGCTAAATTCTTCCTCGGTGTATCCAAACAGGCACTGGAGTGTAGCGGTTAGGGGATTTTGCAGTAACTTTATTGCAGTGTTCATGTAAGCCTACTTGTGACACTAATAAATAAACTTAATCTACTCAACCTTTCCTCATAAAACAACCTTTTCATCCTTGGAATCAATCCAGTGAATCATCTCTGAACCACTTCCAATGCAAGTATATCCGTCCCTAAATAAGAAGTTCAAAACAATACCCGGTACAGTGGTGACATGGGGTATTTTGATACCCCATCTTCTTTGCAAAAAAGGCTGAGAAAACATCTTTGTTTTTCTCATTCATCCATGGGATGTGGGCATCACTGCTTCATGCCCATCCCTAATTTCTCATAAGAACGTGGTGGTGAGCTGCCTTCTTGAACCGCTGCAGTCCATGTGGCATAGGTACACCCGAGTGTGATTAGGAAGGGAAATTCATGACTTTGAAACAGCGACAGTGAAGGAACAATGACATATTTCCAAGTCAGGATGGTGAGTGGCTTGGAAGGGAACCTCCAGCTGATGATGTTCCCATTTGTCTACTGCCCTTGTCCTTTTTTGGGGTTGTGGGTTTGGAAGATGCTGTTGATGAAACCTTGGCAAGTGGCTTCAGTGCATCTTGTAGGTGGTACACACTAATGCCGCGGTGTGTTTGTGGTGGAGGGAATGTTTGTGGAAAGCTTTGTCTTGGATAGTTGTTGGAGCTGCATTAATTCAGGTAAGTACAGTGAACTCCTGACTTGTGCATTTTAGATGATGGACAGGCTGGCGACGCGAGATGGTCGCCGGCCGTCTCCTCTGGCAACGCACGATGGACGCTGGCCGTCTCCCCTGGCAACGCAAGATGGCCGCCGGCGGTGAGTGATTGTGGCCCAGCCGCAAACCGGGAATGGAAGTCGGGCCCAAAAAAGGAGGACAAATTAACGTCCAGCTCGAGGTGGCGCTGGACAGAGGACAGAGTGCTCAAAAGCCGGACTGTCATAGAACATAGAACAGTACAGCACAGAACAGGCCCTTCGGCCCACGATGTTGTGCCGAGCTTTATCTGAAATCAAGATCAAGCTATCCCACTCCCTATCATCCTGGTGTGCTCCATGTGCCTATCCAATAACCGCTTAAATGTTCCTAAAGTGTCTGGCTCCACTATCACTGCAGGCAGTCCATTCCACACCCCAACCACTCTCTGCTTAAAGAACCTACCTCTGATATCCTTCCTATATCTCCCACCATGAACCCTATAGTTATGTCCCCTTGTAATAGCTCCATCCACCCGAGGAAATAGTCTTTGAACGTTCACTCTATCTATCCCCTTCATCATTTTATAAACCTCTATTAAGTCTCCCTTCAGCCTCCTCTGCTCCAGAGAGAACAGCCCTAGCTCCCTCAACCTTTCCTCATAAGACCTACCCTCCAAACCAGGCAGCATCCTGGTAAATCTCCTCTGCACTCTTTCCAGCGCTTCCACATCCTTCTTATAGTGAGGTGACCAGAACTGCACGCAATATTCCAAATGTGGTCTCACCAAGGTCCTGTACAGTTGCAGCATAACCCCACGGCTCTTAAACTCCAACCCCCTGTTAATAAAAGCTAACACACTATAGGCCTTCTTCAAAAGCCGGACGTCTGGCCTCCCTAGTTGGGCTTAAACTATAGAGCAGGTTGAACTTGTGGCCAAACGGGCCATCTAAAATGGTGATTTACAGAGCACGCTGAGATAATTGGAGAAGCATTGAAACAGCAGACTGCAGCTTAAAAGACAGAGATAAACAGGCTGCAGCTCAAGATGACTGAATACACAGGAAATAGGCCATCCCAAAGACAATGGACACTCTCTGGTCCAAACAGACTTGGGAGGGAGGTATGTGACCTATGTGCCTCCACCACCTACAGGCCATTGGGTACACACCCAGAGATCGGTGTGGCAGCACCTGATTGGACTCTTATCAATCAGGGTGATCAAGCCCTGATCGATTGATTGACAAGAATCAGGAGACTGCGCAAAAAGGACACGAAACCAAAGAGGGATAAAAGCTGCTGCACAACAGAAGCTCTCTCTCTCTCTGACCCCACGAACGAGCTACAACAACGGTGACCGTCACCAGCAACGACCAGCATGAGGAGAGCCACCACACCGAGAAGGAAGGAAGACCAGAGCCAGAGTGCCAGACCAGACCAAAGGACCAGACTACGCAGAGGACTACAGAGACCAGCGCACAGATAAAGGCCAATATCTGCTTGGGTACTTGCCAGTCACGCAAAGTTAAGTCAAGGTCTAGCATTGGACTTGAACTTCAGTATTTTCTGTAAGATAACTTATTGTTGGTTGGGTGGGTGATTATTGATTGTGTGTTTTAAATAAATATTAGTTGTACTAACAAGAAGTCTACTCGCAATTCTTTGTCCATTGTATAAGGGTTAAAATAGACTGTGCGGCAGGCACAACCTTCTGACTCAGAGATGAATGAGCTGTCAAATGAGCCGCACCCGATTGGTCATAGGACTGTTTATGTACTTCATTTTCTCCCTACTTGGTGTTGCTGTCTTACGCTAAATTCCTAATCAGCAAGTGTTGATTGTCCCTTGATAAACACAGGATTATGAAATCAAAGAAAAAGGAACAGAGAGAGGCCATTCAGTCCATTGTATCCATGCTGGCTCACTGCAGGAGAATTCCTGTGGGTGGCACAGTGGCAGAGTGGTTAGCACTGCTGCCTCACTGAGCCAGGGGTTCGAGTATGATTCCAGCCTCGGGTCACTGTCTGTGTGGAGTTGGCACATTCTCCCCATGTCTGTCTGGGTTTCCTCCTGATGCTCCGGTTTCCTCCCACGCTCAAAATGTGTGGGTTAGGTTGATTAGCCATGTTAAATTGCCCCTTAGTGTCAGGGGCTTAGCAGGGTACAAACGTGGGGTTATGGGGATAGGGCCTGGGTGGGATTGTTGTCGGTGCAGGCTCGATGGACCGAGTGGCCTCCTTCTGCACTGTAGGGATTCTATGTTCTGGATTCTATGGACATGGTACTCCAACTGTGCTTTATAAAGGGTTCACCAAAACTGCCTTGCTTTTGTATTCTGTATGTTTATATATAAATCCCAGGATTCTGTGTAACTTAACTGCTTTCTCGATCTGCTCTGCAATCTTCAATAAATTATATACATGTCCCCCATATCCCTCAGCTGCTGCACCTCCTGCTCCCTTTATTTTATATTGTCTCTCCTTGTTCTTCATTTCACACTTATCCACATTAAGTTTCATCTACTGCATGTCCGCCCATTCCACCAGCCTGTCTCTGTCCTCTTGATATCTATCACTATCCGCCTCACCGTTCACAACATTTCCTAAGTTTGTGACAGCTACAAATTTTGAAATTGTTTTCAGAACCGAGTCCAGACATCAATATAGATAAAATAAAACAATGCTTATTATTACTGTGTGCAGTTCTGATCATCTCATTATTGAAAGGATCTAATTGCACTGAGAGTGTACAGAGGAGATTTCCAAGGATGTTGCTGGGATTGTAAATGAGGAAAACTTGGACAGGCTGGGGTTGTTCTCGTTGGATCAGAGGAGGCTGAGGGGAAATTTGATTGAGATGTACAAAATTGACAAGGGGCCTGGATAGGATGGATGGGAAGTGCCTATTTACCTTGGCAGAGAGTTCAGTGACTAGGAGCATAGATTTAGAGTCATTGGCAGAAGCTTGGAGGGTGGCACGGTAGCACAGTGGTTAGCACTGCTGCTTCACAGCTCCAGGGACCTGGGTTCGATTCCCGGCTTGGGTCACTGTCTGTGTGGAGTTTGCACATTCTCCTCGTGTCTGCGTGGGTTTCCTCCGGGTGCTCCGGTTTCCTCCCACAGTCCAAAGATGTGCGGGTTAGGTTGATTGGCCAGGTTAAAAATTGCCCCTTAGAGTGCTGAGATGCGTAGGTTAGAGGGATTAGCGGGTAACAATATGTGGGGGTAGGGCCTGGGTGGGATTGTGGTCGGTGCAGACTCGATGGGCCGAATGGCCTCCTTCTGCACTGTAGGGTTTCTGTGATTCTGTGATTGGCAGAAGCTTGGAGGGAAGATGAGGAGATGTTTATTCTCCCAAGGGGTGGTGGGGGTGTGGAACTCATTGCCTGAAAGGGTGATAGAGGCAGTAACCCTTAATTCATTTTAAAAAGTGTCTGGATATGCACTCATGTTTTGATTTGATTTGATTTATTATTGTCACATGCATTATTATACTGTGAAAAGTATTGTTTCTTGTGTGCTATGTAGACAAAGCATACCATTCATAGGGAAGGAAAGGAGAGAGTGCAGAATGCAGTGTTACAGTGAAGTGAAGTTACAGCGAAGTTACAGTGAAGTGCCCTAACGTGCAGGGTTATGGACCAAGTTCTTAAACTGAGTGGCTCATTTATTAGCCAGCACAGACATGATGGGCCAAGTGGCCTCTTTCAATGCTGTAAACTTTCTATGATTCTATGAATACCCCTGGGGAAACTTCATTATATACTTCTTTCTGTCCTGTTAGCAGTATTTTCAGGGTGGAATTTACTATCTAGCTCTGAGGGCAGTTTGGTGGAGCGAGGGCATGTACTCAGGCAGGAGGTTGGCAGATGGGGACTCCTTCCTGCCTCTGCCCAATTAAGTCCGAGGTAGGAAGACTCCTGGACAGCCATCTCGTCCCACCATCAATTCAGGCTCTTAAATGGGCAATCAGTGCCCACTCAGGGGCCTCATTCCACTGCTGCTGGTATTCACCCATTGCTTGGTGGGTGACTCACCAAGTGGGAAGCAAAAAAAAATCAATGGTTGTTGGGGTTTCTTATGGGCTTCGGGGGAGGGGCTTCCATGTTCACAGGCACTGAGTGCCTGATGGAGGGACTTGCATCATGAGGAGGGTCCTGCTGAGAGACAATCCCCTCTCTTTGCTGCCGACCACCATACTCCCCACCCCCCAAACCCACCTCCAATTCGTTCGATTCCCGGCTTGGGTCATTGTTGTGTGGAGTTTGCACATTCTCCTTGTATGTGTGGGTTTCCTCCGGGTGCTCCGGTTTCCTCCCACAGTCCAAGGATGTGCAGGTTGGGTGGATTGGCCACGCTAAATTGCCCCATAGTGTCCCAAGATGTGTAGGTTAGATAGATTAGCCATGGGGTTATGGGAATAGCACAGTAAGAAGTCTCACAACACCATGTGAAAGTCCAACAGGTTTATTTGGTAGCAAATACCATAAGCTTTCGGAGCACAGCTTATGGTATTTGCTACCAAATAAACCTGTTGGACTTTAACCTGGTGTTGTGAGACTTCTTACTGTGCTTACCCCAGTCCAACGCCGGCATCTCCACATCACACGTTATGGAATAGGGCAGGGGAGAGGGTCTGGGTAAGCTAGAGAGTTGGTGCAGACTCAATGAGCTGAATGGCCTCTTCTGCACTGTAGAGATTCTATGAACCTTCCTGACTTGTGGTGTCCAGAACTGCCCGCAGATATTATCTAACTGGAGCATTGTATGGCTGAAATATAACTTCTACTCCCTTGTATTCTATTCCGCTAGATAGCAAGACCAATATTCAAAGAACAAAGAACAAAGAAAATTACAACACAGGAACAGGCCCTTTGTCTCTCCAAGCCTGCACCGACCATGCTACCCGACTGAACTAAAACCCCCTACCCTTCCAGGCACCATATCCCTCATTCCCATCCTATTCATGTATTTGTCAAGATGCCCCTTAAAAGTCACTATTGTATCTGCTTCCACTACCTCCCCCGGCAGCGAGTTCCAGGCACCCACCAACCTCTGTTTAAAAAACTTGCCTCGTATATCTCCTTTAAACTTTGCCCCTCGCACCTTAAACCTATGCCCCCTAGTAATTGACTCTTCCACTCTGGGAAAAAGCTTCTGACGATCCACTCTGTCTATGCCCCTCATAATCTTGTAGACTTCGGTCAGGTCGCTCCTCAATCTCCGTCGCTCCAGTGAGAACAAACCAAGTTTCCCCAATCTCTCCTCATTGCTAATGCCCTCCATACCAGGCAACATCCTGGTAAATCTTTTCTTTACCCTCTCCAAAGCCTTCACATTCTTCTAGTAGTATGGCGACCAGAATTGAACACTATATTCCAAGTGCGGCCTAACTAAGGTTCTATAAAGCTGCAACATGACTTGCCAATTTTTAAACTCAACGCCCGGCTGATGAAGGCAGGCATGCCATATGCCTTCTTGACTACCTTCTCCACCTGCGCGGGCAGCACGGTGACACAGTGTTTAGCACTGCTGCCTCACAGAGCCAGGGCCCCGGGTTCGATTCCCGGCTTGGATTACTATCTGTGTGGAGTTTGCACATTCTCCCCATGTCCCTGGGTTTCCTCCGGGTGCTCCGGTTTCCTCCCACAATCTGAAAGAAGTGCTGGTTCGATGCATTGATCCGAACAGGCGCCGAATGTGGTGACTTGGGGAATTTCACAGTAACTTCATTGCAGTGTTAATGTAAGCCTTACTTGTGACGCGTAAATAAACTTTAACTTTGCGTTACCACTGTCAGTGACCTGTGTACCTGTACACCCAGATCCCTCTGCCTATCAATATTCTAAAGGGTTCTGCCATTTACTGTATATTTCCCATCTGTATTAGACCTTCCAAAATGCATTACCTCACATTTGTCCGGATTAAACTCCAGTTGCCATCCCTCCGCCCAAGTCTCCAACCGATCTATATCCTGCTGTATCCTCCGATGGTCCTCATTGCTATCTGCAATTCCACCAACCTTTGTGTCATCTGCAAACTTATTAATCAAACCAGTTACATTTTCCTCCAAATCATTTATATATATTACAAACAGCAAAAATCCCTCCATTCAGAAACGCAACCTTCCACTGCTACCCTCTGTCTTCTATGACCGAGCCAGTTCTGTATCAATCTTGCCAGCTCACTTCTGATCCTGTGCGACTTCATCTTCTGTACCAGTCTGCCATGAGGGACCTTGTCAAAAGCCTTACTGAAGTCCATGGAGACAACATCCACTACCCTACCTTCATCAATCATCTTCATCACTTCCTCGAAAAGTTTGATCAAGTTAGTGAGACACGACCTCCCTTTCACAAAACCATGTTGTCTCTCACTAATACGTCCAATTATTTCCAAGTGGGAGTAAATCCTGTTTCAAAGAATCCTCTCCAATAATTTCTGTCTCACTGACGTAAGACTTACCAGCCTGTAATTGCCTGGATTATCCTTGCTACCCTTCTTAAACAAAGGAACAACATTGGCTATTCTCCAATCTTCTGGGACCTCCCCTGTAAGCCAGTGAGGATACAAAGATTTCTCTCAAGGCACCAGCAATTTCCCCTCTTGCTTCTCTCAGTATTCTGGGGTATAACCCATCAGGCTCTGGGGACTTGTCTACCTTAATGTTTCTCAAGAATCCCAATACCTCCGCCTTTTGATCTCAACATGACACAAACTACCTACGCTCCCTTCCCCAGTCTCATCATCCATGAAGTCCTTCTCTTTGGTGAATACTGATGCAATGTACTTATTTAATACCTCACCCATTTCTTCTGGCTTCACGCTTAGATTCCCTCCCCTGTCCTTGAGTGGGCCAACCCTCTCCCTGGCTACCCTCTTGCTCTTTATATATGTATAAAAAGCCTTGGGATTTTCCTTAATCCTGCTGGCCAATGACTTTTCGTGACCCCTTTTAGCCCTCCTTACTCCATGCTTAAGTTTCTTTCTACTTTCCTTGTATTCCACACTTGCTTCATGTGTTCCCAGCCTCCTAGCCTTGAGAAATGCTTCCTTTTTCTCTTTGACTAGGCTCACAATATATCTCATTATCCAAGATTCCTGAAACTTGCCATACTTATCCTTCATCCTTACAGGAATGCGCCGGTCCTGAATCCCTATCAACTTACACTTGAAAGCCTCCCACATGCCAGATGTTGATTTGCTCTCAAACATCTGCTCCCAATCTACATTCTTGTTCTTCAGTTCCTGCCAAATATTGTTGTAATTAGCCTTCCTCAATTTAGCACCTTAACTTGAGGACTACACTTATCTTTATCAATCAGTACCTTAAAGCTTACTGAATTGTGGTCTATCTACATACTGTTTCAAGAAACCCTCCTGGATACTCCTTACAAACTCTGCCCCATCCACGCCCCAAGCACTAAGTGAGTCCCAGTCAACATAGGGGAAGTTAAAATCTCCCACCACAACAACCCTGTTACTTTTATACTGTGCCAAAATCTGCCTACATATCTGTTCCACTATCTCCCGCTGGCTGTTAGGAGGCCTATAGTAATCCCCCAACATTGTGACTACACCCTTCCTATTCCTGAACTCTACCTATATTGCCTCGCTGTATGAGCCCTCTGAGGTGTCCTCCCACAGTACAGCTGTGATATTCCACTGGGGCGACATGGTAGTACAGTGGTTAGCACTGCTGCTTCACAGTGCCAGGAATACTGTTTGATTCCCAACTTGGATCACTGTCTGTGTGGAGTTTGCACCTTCTCCTCGTGTCTGCATGGCTTTCCTCCGGGTGCTCCGGTTTCCTCCCACATTCTGAAAGACGTGCTGATTAGGTGCATTGACCCGAACAGGCGCCGGAGTGTGGCGAGTAGGGGAATTTCACAGTAACTTCATTGCAGTGTTAATGTAAGTCTTACTTGTGACTAGTAAATAAACTGCCATTGATGGTCACCATCCACTGACCTTTGTGATTACCTCTCTACCTGTTCAGGACATTTTACTGACATGTGTACATTACCCCTCAACTCTCTTTGGACTTCTACTGTTCCTCACTTTTCACCATGTAGAAAGTGTTTTTTCCGATCTTTTTAGGCCCAAAGAGTTTGACCTCACACTTGCCTATATTTAAATAAATTTGCCAGTTTTGACCATCAATTAACCTATCAGGATCACTTTGTTATTTTAATCTCCAATTCTACACTGTTCACTCGCCAATTTGTCCTTATGTGGTTCAGTATCAAATTTTGTTTAATTATGTTCCTGTGAATATCTTGAGAGATTTTACTTTGATATAAATCCGAGTTATTGTTGCTGCTAACATTTCAAGGACAGTGGCTTAAAGAGTCCTACAAATGTTTCTTGTTATTGATACCATTCGCAAGTCAAGGAGTGGTTTTAGATGGTACTAAGGTTTGTAGCTGGTCGTTGAATAGAACAAAGATATATCACAGCTATTGCTTTCCACATCCTCAATCCTTTATCTCTCCAGAAACGTATTTAATAACTTTGAACACCATTTGTGGCATCCACTTGAATGACTTTGTTCAGAGGCTATTCTTCAAGCTTATTAACCCTGACTCCCCTTATTTCGGAAAAAGGCACATCCACATGAAAGAGACATTTAAACCTTTGTTGTGAGCAGCAAAGAGGGTGAATAGGGGGCAGCCAGTTCATCCCATCTCAGCTGGTCAATAACAAAACATAATACATATTAACGTACTGTGCACTAATGGACAAGACATAATAATTACTTGGACTTGGAGGTACAGGGCACATTTTCAAAATTTGCTGATAACACAAAACATGAGGTGTCGTAAACACTGAGGAAGATAATAATGGACGTCAAGAGAATATAGACAGACTGATGGAATGATTAGACACATGGCAGATGAAATTCGGTGCAAAAATTTTTTATGTGACATATTTTGGTAGGAAGAATGAGGAAAGACAATGGGCCGATTCTCCGACCTTGCCGTGCCTTTAGTAGATTGTGCTGATCCCAGAGAATCGCATGTGGGCCTAAAAATCTGTTTCGCAGCCAATGCCAAAATGTTTGTAATTCTTCCCGGCCTCTGTCTAATAGCGCAAACCGGTTCACACCCAGTAAGGGCGCAAGGCCGATTTGCATGAGACTGACTGCATTTTAATCTCATTAGTGAGTTCAGCACGTGACTCTCCCCCTTCCTGGATTGTACCCACCCTTCTGGCGGGATGACACGCAGGCACGAATCACTACTGGTCCTTTAAAATGTGGTTCAAGCGCAATAGTTGCGAGGGTGACCGAGGAAGTGAGTACCCTTTAGCATCAAACTCCAGGGTGCAAGAAGTTGCATCAGCCAATGCCATGGTGCAAGGTGAAGTGGGGGTTCCCGTGGGTGCAGGGGCTTTGGGGAAGGATGCACTCGGGCTGGGCCAGAGGTCCTCAGGTCAGGGGTTGCCACTGCATTGGGGCTCATTTGTCAAGCATTCTCTTGGCCTGTGGAAAGACCCTCGAGGGGTTGCATAGGAGGTTGAGTTTAAATCCCAATGATGAGCACCCTCTTACCTCCCACCCGCCTACTGGAAAGGCTTCATGGTTTACTGCGGACATCCCATCCCAGGCCCGACTAACAGTCACAAGAGCGAGGTCTGGCAGCTGTCGCTCTAATCGAGGGAGCTTGGCAGGTGTTAACACAGGTCTTCACACTGCATCAACTCTGCAACGCTCCCGACAATGGGCACCCGTGGCATGGAAGTCAGGAGGTGCTTCACTACTGCCTGTCTGAACGCACACCATCCCGAGAAGCTGGTTTTCACCCTACATCCAGGTGGCTGCCTGTGGGTTGATATTGCAAGGACCTCAATAAGGACATCCCCACAGCCACCTACATGCCCTGTGTGAGTGCCAGATGACTGAGCCCAGTTTTCCACATGTTGCTGCCAATGGACTGTGGTAAGAAGGATCCATATCTGTGAAGCTGGCTATCTGGAGGGGCAGCTTTATGCCTCACGCCAGCGACCACGCAACTCCACAAGGAGTGTAGAAGGCATCATGGCACATAATGTGGAGAGAGGGTACAGCCATGTAGGATGCCATTGGCGACCATAAGGGCCAGGGCATTACCTGTGGCTGCTGAGGCGATGTTCTGGTAACAGTCAGCAGCCGATTGTGGTGGCGCATAGTACTGGGGGTGGTGTTGATCTAGACTCCTGGTGACGCGGGGTGCAGGGAGGGATTAAGATGCCCTTTCCTCCACCCCCCCAGAGCAACACTAAATCTTGGAACAGAGCCAGCAGATCTGGCCGCAATCGTCATTGCTACCGTGGCAGCTGACAGATGTCACTGCTGGTGGGAAGACCAACTCAAGCTGAAGGCCGCACCCAGACAACAGGAGGCCACTTTTCAGAGTCAGGACCTGGCCACCCATCAGCCTGGATTGGGGTGGTGGGTGTGAGGTGGGGGAGAGGACCTGATGGATGGGGGACCAATGGCGACAAGGGTCTGGAAGGCCAGAAGGATCAGGGAGACCTTCAGTGTCGCAAGGTTCTCCAACTATGGCAGCATCAACCCCACCACCCTCCTGCCCCCTGGGAAGCCTTCAACAGCCCCCCGCAACCCTTCCAGTCCACAGTCAGTGACATAGCACACCCCCTCCCCACTCTGAGGGTCTCATCACCCCAGGGTGATGGGTTTTGGTGGGCTGTGCCAGCAAGTGACTTGTCCAGGCAGGAGGGTGATGATGACTTGCTGTGAGGCTAGCTGTGATGCTGCCCTCGTGCTGACTCCTGCCTGTCTTCTGACTGCACAGAGACGCCCGGGCCCGTGCATGAGTGAGGGTTGGGGCACTCCACCATGTAACCCAATGTCCCAGGGGTGATTGCAGGGCATATGGGACACTTGGTCGCATCAGCCATGGCATCGAGTGTAAGAGCGGGAGGTCATGTTGGCACTGCATGGAATGTTGGTCAGGCCACAACTGGAATACTGAGCGCACTTCTGGTCACCTCACCATAGGTAGGGTGCTGTTTCACTGGAGGGGTAGTGAGTGGGCAAAAGATGTGCTGGTTAGGTGGATTGGTCATGATAAATTGCCCCTTAGTGTCAGAGGAATTAGCAGGGTAAATCATGGGGATAGGGTCTGGGTGGGATTGTGGTTGGTGCAGACTCAATGGGCCAAATGGCCTCCTTCTGCACAGTAGGGATTCTATGATTCTGATTCTACCAGGACATTGCCTGGGATGGAGCATTTGTGCTGTGAGCAGAGGTGGGATGGGCCTGGATTGCTTCCTTTACAACAGAGCAGGCTGAGAGGGGACACGCTCGAGGTGTATGAATTGGTGCGTGGTTTGGACAAGGTGAACAGGGAGTGGCTGTTCCCCTTAGTTGAGGGGTCTATCACGAGGGGGCAGAGTTGCAGGATGTAGGACGGGGGTCACAGAAAGGATTTGAGAAAAGTGTTTGCACTCCGTGGGTGGCGAGGATCTGGAATGCGCTGCCTGTTGTGGAGATTAGTTACCATGTAATCCCTAACAGCTATTTGGATGGGCTCTCAGAACACCATGGCAGTCAGGGATATGGCACATATAATGGGTAATAACTATTGTGATCGTTATTGTCGGTGCGGACTCGATGGGCTGAAGGGCCTTTCCGGCGCTGTGTCACATTCTATGGGTACAGGTGGGATACAAACTCCCTGTGGGAGATGGGTCACAAATGGAGGAGTTGCTTTGGGGTGCAATATCATTTAATCATGCATATTTACAGCGCATACTACCCTATCCCTAACTACAATGTGTGCCTTCACCCATGCCCTCTGGTGACCCTACAACTTCTTCATCTTACATGGCTTACCGCTACAGGCTGCACTGTGAGGTTAGCACTGCTGCCTCACAGCATCAGGGTTTCAAGATCAGTATCGGCTTTGGGTCACTGCCTGTGTGGAGTTTACGCATTTTCCCCGTGTCTGCGTGGGTTTCTTCCGGATGCTCTGGTTTCCTCCCACAGTCCAAAAGTGTGCTGGTTAGGTGGATTGACTATGATAAATTGCCCCTTGAAGTCCCAAGTTGTATGGGTCAGATGGATCAGCAATGGTCAATGTGTGGGCTTACGGAGGTGGGGCAGGAGGGTAGGCCTGGGTAAGATACTCTGTCAGAGAGCTGGTGCAGATCAATGGGCCAAATGGCCTCCTTCTGCACCATAGGATTCTATGATATGTCTTAGTGAGCCCTCAGATGCTGGCCGTTGCCACATTTTTGCCACGGTGGACACAGAGAGCACACGGGTGGAAACATTTGAAGCATATAATATAATATAATGTAAAAGTTTGCAAATGATACAAAACTCAGAAATGTACCAGAATTCAGGAATACATAGACTGGTGGGACAAGCAGACCCCGAGCAATGTGAAGTGATACACTGTGGTAGGAAGAATGAGGAGAAGTCCAAAGATGTGCAGGTTAAGTGGATTGGCCATGCTAAATCGCCCCTTCGTTTCCCCAGAGGTGTATGTTAGGGGAATTAGTGGAGTAAATACATGCGGTGATGGGGTGAGGGCCTTTGTAACAAGCTCTGTTGGAGTCAGTGCAGATTCAATGGACCGAATGGCCTCCTTCTGTACTGTGGGGATTCTATGATTCTAAGACACAAGTGGTTGAAGAAGGCGGTTCACCACCACCTTCTCAAAGGCAGGTAGAGAGGGGCAGCAAATGTTGGCCTTGTCAGTGGCACCCACATCCCATGAAAGCATTAAAAAAAAGGATAATTTACAAAGAAACAGGGGAGAAATGAGGATAAGTGTGTTTACGTTGAGAGGTGTTATGATCTGGAAAGATGCTGGAAATAGATTCAAGATTAACTTTCAAAAGACATTTGGATCTCTACTTAAAAGGAGAGGATTGCAGAGGTATGGGGAAAGATCAGAATGAAACATAGAAAACACAGAAACATAAAAACTGGGAGAAGAAGTAGACCATTCTGCCCTTTGAGCCTGCTCCACCATTCAATATGAGAATGGCCGATCCTCTATCTCAAACCATATTCCCACTTTCTCACTTTCTCCCCATACCCCTTGATGTCATTAAAATCTAAAAATTATGTAGCTCTTTCTTGAAGACATTCAGTGACTTGGCCTCCACAGCCTTTTGTGGTAGAAAATTCAATGGGCTCACTACCCTTTGAGTGAAGAAATCTTTCCTCATCTCAGTCCTAAATTGTCTAACCCGTGTCCTGAGACTGTGAACCCTCGTTTCCCAATCAAGGAAAACATCATTGGATACCTCTTTCAAAGAGCGAGCACAGACAGGATGGGCCAAATGGCCTGCAATTGCACTGCATGATTCTGTGAAATAATTCTCAACAGTTCTGGGCCAGTGTGATCTCCTGGACTCGTTTCGATCGCCTCAGGGGGTCGGAGAGGAATTTCCCAGATTTTTTTTCCCCATATTGGCCCTGGGGTTTTCACTCTGGGTTTTCGCCTCTCCCTGGAGATCACATGGTCTGGAATGGGGGGGTGGGGGTGAGTTAATAGGTTGTGATGAACAAAGCATCGTAGCTGTGAGGGACAGCTCGGTGGATAGGATATGAGGATGTAGATAGGCTGGAAAATTGGGCGGGGATCCTGGATTCAGGATTCAATCCTGGACCGGGGAGCGGCGCGGGCTTGGAGGGCCGAAGGGCCTGTTCCTGTGCTGTATTGTTCTTTGTTCTTTGTTCTTGTTCTTTGTTCTTTGTTCATAGACATGAGTGCACCCACCTGGACGTCTGATGCACTGAATCATACCATAGAATCTACATTGCAGAAGGGGCCAATCGGCTCTCGCGTCTCCACCGACCACAATCCCACCCAGACCATATTCCCGTAACACCTCATATTTACCCTTCTAATCCCCCTGATGCTAGGGTTAATTTAGCATGGCCAATCAAACTAACCCGCACATCTTTGGAGTGTGGGAGGAAACCGGATCACCCGGAGGAAACCCACGCAGACACGGGGAGAATGTGCAAACTCCACACAGACAGTGAACCAAGGCCGGAATTGAACCCAGGTCCCTGGTGTTGTGAGGCAGCAGTGGTAAACACTGTGCCACCGTGCTGCCACTGGCTTCTAGAAATGCCTTGAAGTTCAGACAGAATTTGGAGAAGCACCCTCGCGACTATCACAAGATGAGTTGCCATTGTAGTGAGCACTGCAGTATGAGGAGTCATGTTAACACCTGGAGAGCACCCATCATTGGGGCAGCAGCTGACAGGCCAGGTTCTTGTTACAGTTAGTGGGGTCTGGGCTAGAATGTCAGCAATAAACCACAGAGCCTGTCCAGCAGACAGATGTGGAGATGCCGGCGTTGGACTGGGGTAAACACAGTAAGGAGTCTAACAACACCCGGTTAAAGTCCAACAGGTTTATTTTGTATATGGTGGTATACAGTGGCGTTTGCTACCAAATAAACCTGTTGGACTTTAACCGGGTGTTGTTAGACTCCTTACAGCAGACAGATGGCAGGGTAACCAATGCGTGGGGGTTGGTACTCTTCCCTATATGAACCTTCTTGATGGATCAATCGGCGGCCAGGGGGAATGCGCGCAACACGAGCCCCAAACAGCGAATCCCGACCTGAGGACCCTGCAGTCCGGCACAAGCCCACCCAAGCCACTGCACACATGCAAGCCTCCCATCCCACCATGCACCATGGCAGTGCCTGTCACCTCCCTGCTACACCCTGGAAGTTGGTGCTCAGTGATATTCACCCTCTCACTCTCCTTTGCTCTGCTTCACCTGAGCCACACTTCTATCGAGCAGTAGTAATTCGCAGCAGTGTGACATCTCACCAGAGAGGTGGGAAGCATTCAGGAGGGGGGGACGATTGCATGCCAGACTCACTAATGATATTGGAATCCACTCAAACTCGTGCTAAGCAGACATGCGCCCATTTTGGTCGTGAAGCAGTTGAAAAGGGGCCAGGATGGCGGCGAAGCATTTTGCACTGGAATGAATCAGATTTTTAGCTTTGCTCACTATCTTCCCTGTCCACCACACTGATCGCAAGACACAGCGAGGTGGTAAAATCATACCCCGTGACTCTATAAGGAGAGGATAACATCATTAACTGCCTGTGATATGAGTGGGTGTTCCTGCAGAAGTGACTGCAGGTTCCATATGTGTTAAATTTAGTCCACAGGCACCGGGGTGTGACAGAACTCATTATCTCCTGAATTCACAAAAAACTGAACCACTTGCCACTTCTATTGTAAACATGTGAATTATGGGAGCACAGACTCTTTCTCATTTACAAAATTCATTACACCCTCCAGGATTTAATGTACAGGCTTAATCAGTATTGACAAAACCCCAGGCACCCATGGCTTTCCTCACACAGCAGAATATAAAACGTTTGTCCAGTTTTACATTTTCATTGTAATGATGCTTTGTAATTAAAGAACAAAGTCAGTCTTTTTCACGTTATCTAACATGTCCCTTTTCTTGCAAATATACATGCAGGATCAAGCACATCTTGTACAGCAGGGGGAGACGTGTTTTCCATTCTCTACTCGTACGGTCATTTATAATGGAAAGAAAGAACTTGCACATGTACAGATATCCCTGAGTAATGGTAGGGCGGCACGGTAGCACAGTGGTTGGCACTGCTGCTTTATAGCACCAGGGACCTGGGTTTGATTCCTGGCTTGGGTCAGTGCATGTGTGGAGTTTGCACATTCTCCCCGTGTCTGCGTGGGTTTTCTCTGGGTGCTCTAGTTTCATCCCATATTCTGAAAGGTGTGCTTTCAGGTCAGGTGCATTGACCTGAACAGGTGCTGGACTGTGGCGACCAGGGGAATTTCACAGTAACTTCATTGCAGTGTTAATGTAAGCCTTACTTGTGACTAATAAATAAACATTATTTTTTTAACTTTACTTTAATTACAGCCAATGAAGTCTCAGACCTTTAAACTGTGGTCAATGCTGTGTCTTAAGAAATGACAGTAAGAAGTCTCACAACACCAGGTTAAAGTCCAACAGGTTTATTTGATAGCAAATACCATAAGCTTTCGGAGCACAGCTCCTTCGTCAGATGGAGTGGATATCTGCTCTCAAACAGTGCACAGACACAGAAATCAAGTTACAGAATACTAATTAGAATGCGAATCTCTAAAGCCAGCCAGGTCTTAAAGGTACAGACAATGTGGGTGGAGGGAGCATTCAACACAGGTTAAAGAAATGTATATTGTCTCCAGACAGAACAGCTAGTGAGATTCTACAAGCCCAGGAGGCAAGCTGTGGGGGTTACTGATAATGTGACATAAATCCAACATCCTTAAGAAATGAGACAGCCAATATGTGCACAGCAAAATTGCACAAACAGCAATAAGATAAATGGCCAGGTAATCTGTTTCAGTGATGTTTCTTGAGAGATGAATGTTGGCCAAGAAACCTAAAAAAATGTATTCACACACACAGGAAATTTTTCCACTTGTTTGTTAGGTCTATGGCTCTTCACTACTTAATTGCCATCATTTGTGACAATTCTAAAAGGGAACCGTAACCTACTGTTCAAGACAAGTGTTGTAGTTGAGGGAGTATTGTGGTAGCTAAATTGTAACTAAAGGGTTTGTTGTGTAATTGATTTGTTCCAATTCTGCATTCCCTCAAGATTCTCACTTGGAAACGGCATCAATATTCTCTTTAAAATGTACAAGTGTTGACAATAGTCTATCTGTCCATCAACTGCTGACTCTGTTTCACATAATTTGCATGTTGCAGATTGTTAAAATGTGCTAACCCTTATTTTTTCTTTTCCTTCTACAAAGAAAGGATGAACTTGCATTTATATGCCATCTTCTATGGTTTTAGAACATCCCAAAGTGCTTCACAGCCAATGAGGTGCTGTTGCAGCCAATTTGCACAGTTATGCAAACAAAATTTGAAAATAAGTGTTTGTGAACGGTTCTAATCAGGTTTTCAGTGGACACAAGACTGCACAAAAATACCCACTTTTGATACCCTTCCATCTATGAGAAATGACGAACACACAGCACATTATTCATTTAGGAGGAGTTGCTTCATCTGGTGCACCTTTGCTGATGGCTGATAAGGCCAAACCTTGAGGGACAAGTTCTGCCACAAGTGTCGCATATGAAACTGCCAACTGTCGCTGTGGGTTTTTATTCTTGGCATTGGTACCTGCTGCCAAGCTGCTGTAACCATTGGTCATCTTGGTAATGCATGGCAACACTCAGAATATGTCGCCATTTCTCTCTTTTGCCAAGTAGCAACTCTCAGATATGATAGTCGGTATTTAGGGCTTTCAAATCATGCTTGCAAGCATTTCTTGAAGTGGAGCCATGGATGCTCTACTGGTCATCTGTCTCCAGCTATCTCATCATACAGAGAATACGACCATCTTCCACCCTGCGGACATGTCCAATCCACTGAGATCTCCTCTGTTTATTTAACACCAACAACTTGGGAGCTTTGCCTTTGAGAGGGCTGCCATATTCATGATGCTGTCCTGCCAGGATATACCCATACAGCACCAGACAGGCAAGATGTTGTTGTATAAAGTTAAATTGCACGGGATCCAGGGTGAGGTATCTAAATGGATACAAAATTGGCTTCTTGACAGAAGGCAGAGGCTGGTTGTAGAGAGTTGTTTTTCAAACTGGAGGCCTGTGACCAGCGGTGTGCCTCAGGGATCAGTGCTGGGCCCACAGTTATTTGTCATTTATATTAATGATTTGGACGAGAATATAGGGGGCATGGTTAGTAAGTTTGCAGATGACACCAAGATTGGTGGCATAGGGGACAGTGAAGAAAGTTATCTCCAATTGCAACAGGATCTTGATCAATTGGGCCAGTGGGCTGACGAATGGCAGATGGAGTTTAATTTAGATAAATGCGAGGTGATGCATTTTGTTAGATTGAACCAGGGCAGGACTTACTCAGTTAATGGTAGGGCGTTGGGGAGAGTTGCAGAACAAAGAGATCTAGGGGTACATGTTCATAGCTCCTTGAAAGTGGAGTCACAGGTGGACAGAGTGGTGAAGAAGGCATTCGGCATGCTTGGCTTCATCGGTCAGAACATTAAATACAGGAGTTGGAATGTCTTTGTTGAAGTTGTACAAGACATTGGTAAGGCCACACTTGGAATACTGTGTGCAATTCTGGCCACCCTGTTATAGAAAGGATATTATTAAACTAGAAAGAGTGCAGAAAAGATTTACTAGGATGCTACCGGGACTTGATGGATTGAGTTATAAGGAGAGGCTGAATAGACTGGGACTTTTTTCTCTGGAGCGTAGGAGGCTGAGGGGTGACCTTATAGAGATCTATAAAATAATGAGGGGCATAGACAAGGTAGATAATCAATATCTTTTCCAAAAGGTAGGGGAGTCTAAAACTAGAGGGCATAGTTTTAAGGGGAGAGGGGAGATATACAAAAGTGTCCAGAGGGACAATTTTTTCACACAGAGGGTGGTGAGTGTCTGGAACAAGCTGCCAGAGGTAGTAGTAGAGACGGGTACAATTTTATCTTTTCAAAAGCATTTAGAATTTTACATGGGTACGATGGGTATGGAGGGATATGGGCCAAATGCGGGCAATTGGGATTAGCTTCGGGGTTTTTAAAAAAAAGGGCAGCATGGACAATTTGGGCTGAAGGGCCTGTTTCTATGCTGTAAACCTCTATGACTCTATGACTCTAAGTCATCCATGTTTCACAGCTGTGCGCCAAGGTGCTGCGAATGTAGGTCTTATAAACTATTAGCTTGGTCCCAAGGATCAGCCTGATGTTAATCAATGCATATTTCATGAGCTGGCCAAAGGTGGTAGCTGCTTTCCTGATGCGTTTATTGAACTCCACATCAAGAGAAAGATTATCTGTCACCGTGAACTTGAGGTTGCAGAATTTGAAAAACAACTTGCATTTAGTTTGACCATGGGCAGAGGTACAAAACCTGTCCCGTGACTACAATTTTCTTGATGCTTATAGTCAGAGAGAACAAGTTCCAGGCATGGGAATGACTAACACAGCATCATCAGCACAGAGGAGTTCTCCGATCAGAACACACTGGGCGGGATTTTCCGGCCACGCTCGCCCCAAGTCCGGAAAATCCCACCTGAGACCAATGGACCTTTTGCATGGTCTATGCACCCCCCCCCCCCCCCCCCCTCAGCCCGCTATAATTCCTGTGGTGGACGGGATGGGAAAATTCCCCCCACTGTGTTTTTGACTTCACTTTCAGTCTTGATAAATTGTAAAGCTTTCTGTCTGACCGAATATACATGCAGACTCCTTTCATATCTGCGGGGAAGGAAAAGAAGCACAGAGAAGAAGATATCAAACAGACTGGGGGACGAGGATACCACCCTGTTACACTCCATTATTCAGTCTGAAACTGTCGGAGGTGGAGCCAGTGCAGTGCATGTTGGAATGGAAACAACAATGAGACTGAGGAGCTTTGGTGGCCAGTCAGAAACCTCATACTGCCCCGCTATACTGAAGATGTCGTATGCCATAGTGAGAATTACTGATGATATCCATAATGAGATTTACTGTACAAAGGTATCAGGGTATACTCCTGTTCCCTATGTGTCTCTTGTAGCTGATGTATGGAGAAGGTCATATCCACAGTAGATCTGCAGGCACAAAACTGCATTGTGTTTCCACCTAGACTTGGTCTGTAAATAGATGGAATCTTTAAAATTTGACCACAGCAAAGACCTTGTTCATGATACTATTAGTGAGATCCCTTAAAGTTGTTGCAGTCACCTCGTCACCTTTGCTTTTGTATAGTGGAATGATTTTTCACCATTGAAGCCTAATTTCCAGCAAGGAAGGAGCAAGTTATAACGGTGTGGCAATAGAAGGACTTTCCATGTTACAGCAGTTTGGAAAGGATTCCCCCCTTGCTGAATGCTCTGCTGCTTGCGAGGCAGTCCATGGCTTTCTCCAGCTCAAGTGATGAGAGATCTCCATCTAACTCATCCATGAGAGCAATCTGCAGGAGATCATCAACTGCAGAGTGAGAGATGTCCTTCTCACAGGAGTACAGCTCACAGTAGGGGTCAGCCCAGTGGAACATCTGTTTACTTCTATCAGTGAGTACTTCAGAGCAGCAACTCTGGAATTGACAGGACCAAGCACCCTATTGATCCCTTCGTTCGTTGCCCATAGATTTCCACTGCAATCGGCAGTATGGATTTTTTGACATAAGTTTGTCCAGTGTTATTTGCACAATAGCTCCTTATCCTTTGCGCTCTTGTTGCAGGTTCAGCCTTTACAAAACTTTGTTTCTGCTGCTTCATAGTCTATTGAGCTTAATGACTTCCAGGCTTCATTGTGAGTAGCAATCATTCCAGTGACTGTGCGAAGTGCTGATATGGCATCATTGCAGGTGCTTTGGATATTGATTGGCAGAACGTCTTGTTTGGATACCTTGTGGCATTGCCTGCCCTGAAAGACAATGTTGGCCACCGAGTACATTCAGGGCTCAAAGCTCACTAATTGTGTGCAAGGACAAACAAGTGCAGCTGAGGAAGTTGGGTGCACATGTGGAGTTTGGTGAGTGGGGGAGTTTAAAGTGTTTAGTTTGTTTTAAATTCTGCTTTTATAATCTAATCTAGGATGAATTAGCAATAATTGGAAAGTATGGTGTGAGCAGGCTAAATTCATTCTTTTTTGCAGTTTAGACAGGGTGGAAGCTTTGTGGTTAATGAGCTGACTAGTTAAATCTGGTCACTGCAGCCCCAGTTCAGGTTACCATAAATTCAGGGTTCTTTAGTGCAGCTGAGGAAACTGTGTGGACTTGGAGTTTGGTGAGTGGGGCAGGTGTTTAAAAGGTAGAGCGCCTCACTCAGATGGCCAGATAGCGCGATTGTGGTGGAGGCCTGTCTTGTCCCACCCCACGTTTGATGCCATTCTTCTAAAGCTATATAACCACTTGCATCTCTCGAACAGAGAGAAATGCCTTGGTCCCTTCTGGACTACGGCTCATTGCAGGTCCCATTTGACTAATCTAATTGATTTTTTGAGGGAAGATTGATGAGGGGAATGCAGTGGTTGTCTGTATGAATTTTAGGAAAACATTTGGCGAAGTATCATATAAAACACTGCTAACAAAATTGAAGCTCATGGAATAGGAGGGTAAGTGCGAGCAGGGATAACAAAAAAGTTGGTTTAAGAACAGAAAACAGCGGGTCGTGGTGAATAAAAATGGAAAATGCTGGAAACACTCAGCAGGTCTGTAAGCATCTATAGAGAGTGACAGAGTTAACATTTCAATTAGTGACCTCTCATCAGAAGGTACAGAGAAATGTAAATAAGGATTTTTCTTTATCATTTATTATTTCAATTTTTCTATCAATAAAATTATTTTAAAATTCAAATTATAAACAAAGTAAAAATCCTTTAATTACTCTTTCTTTCTCTTTGTTGTCCTCTTGTATTGCTCTGAGACAGCTTAACTGAGACAGTTAAAAATATCTGATATCATTTGTTGTCATGTAAAGTTTTCACTGCAAAATAACTTTTGAATCAATCATCCTGTACAGCATGAAGAAACAAATGTTTGTTTTGGATAGAACAAAATTGTTCTGACTTACCTGGAGTTTGACAGCAATGCAGAGTGGGCACAAGGGTATGCACCAACTGGCCCCTATTCAGATGGAATTCCCCATTGGTCCTGCATCCTGACAATTTGAGCAGTCTCACAGAGATTCCCTCTGTGCCGCACCGTTTCACACAGAGAGAGGTTTCCTGAATGGACTGCCGCTGCATTTTCTTCACCTCCTTGCCCCCATCAACTACCTAGACATGCTGTGGCATTCTGTCCTGCCATCTGGCAGTAGGTGCAGTCCCCAGTGGAGGCCTCCCTACATGGGAATTCTCCCCTTTTTCATCAAGGACCTGGTGTGGAGAGTTTGCATGCACCAGCCCTGTACAATCATAAGTTAAGATGGTTCCCGGACTCCCAGGCCACTTGTATTTTTTGTAACCTTGAGGAGTCCATGTTTATACAGATTACCCGAGGCAGCAGCCCCTTTTAAATTATTTGAAGGGGCTGCTCCTCAGATTTTGGTTGCGCTTCAACCCCAGGATCCTGAACTTTGGCCTCCTGGTGCAGGGGGGTGGGACGGAAGAAATCAGAGAAGGTCTCTGTGGGTCTGCTCCTGGGCCTGGCCGAAGTGACAATTCACAGGTCCATTCAGCGGACTGTGGAGGGGGTCGTTAGACGGGGCTCTCTGCCCCTATTTTGTGGCTATGTTCATGTCCAGAGAAGTGTTCCTGGAGAGGGAATGTATGGTGTTTATTGGCACGTTTGAGACCTTTCGTGACCAGTGGGTGCTGCAGGAGATAGAGTGCCACGTCAACCTTGGGAATGACATTTTAATTTAATTTGATAAGTTTCCTTTAAAGGTCCTTTAATTTGATTTATTATTGTCACATGTATTAGCATACAGTGAAAAGTATTGTTTCTTACGCGCTATACAGATAGAGCATACCATTCATAGAGAAGGAAACAAGAGAGTGCAGAATGTATGTTACTACATAGCTAGGGTGTAGAGAAAGATCAACTTAATGCAGGATAGGTCCATTCAAAAGTCTGACAGCACCAGGGAAGAAGCTGTTCTTGAGTCGGTTGGTATGTGACCTCAGAGTTTTGTATCTTTATCCCGGCGGAAGAAGGTGGAAGAGAGAATGTCCGGGATGTGTGGGGTCCTTAATTATGCTGGCTGCCAGAAAGAGGTAGTTACAACAGCAATGTTGCATTCTGTAAGTAAATCTAGTATTCAGTAAACAAAAAGGTGTCTGGTTTTCCACTTTCATTATCTGGCATCAGCATTGCTTGTTCTGCCACACAAAGCTTTCAATGCTACAGCTGCCACGCTGTCAGAGTCCATCACCTTTGCTTTATCCAGAACCTTCAGCCACTTCTTGATATCACACGGCATGATGGGATTGGCTGCAGAGTGGCATTGCGATGCAGTTTGCCTCACGATGTGGCTGAGATGGATCAGCCATTCAGCTCTTCTGGTTGAAGATAGCTGCAAATGCTTTAGTCTTGTCTTTTGCACTGATGTGCTGGGCTTCTCCATTATTGAGGAAACTAATGAAGCCTTCTCTTCCTGTTCTTGTTTAATTGTCCACTACCATTCACAACTGGATTTAGAGGAACTAAAGAGTTTTGATCTGATCTGTTTGGTTGCAGGAACAGACATGGGATATGAATATGATGGTTCCCTACGCTTGGTTCTCCAAGTACATACCCAAGGGTGAATACCAGAGTGAGTACTAGAGAGTGAGTACAAGAGGGTGGGTACTAGAGGGTGAATACTAGAAGGTGAGTGCTAGAGGGTGTATAGTAGAGAATGTGTACTAAAAGGTGAGTATTAAATGGTGTGAACTAAAGAGTGCGTACTAGGAGGCGAGTACTAGAGGGTGTGTACTAGACGATGTGTACTAGACGGTGTGTACTAGAGGGTGTGTACTAGAAGGTGAATACTAGAGGATGTGTACTAGAGGGTGCGTACTAGAGGGTGAGTACTAGAGTGTGCGTACCAGAGGGTGGCTGGTGGAAGGTGAGTACTAGAGGGTGAGTACTAGAGGGTGAGTACTACAGGGGGTGCACCAGAGGGTGAGTAGTGGAAGGTGAGTATTGGAGGGTGAGTATTAGAGAGTGAGTACTCAGGATCACCAGCACAGACGCCCAAGGACATACGTTGGGATGCAAAATCAGTGAATTTTTCTAAACATTTCCAATAAGATACAGGCAGTTTTATGGCTATTGAAATGTTTTACTGCAAATTGCTCAGTTATTAAATGTTATGTGCTACATAGTATTCTGATATGACAGACAGGAATTATATGGCATTGTATTGTTCTAGTATTACTAATGAGTCTCTTATTTATGATGAAACAGAGGATATTATTGGAGCCATTACTTCAATATTGCTGAATAAGTGAGGTTGTTTTTATTTTACACCAGTTTCATTGACATTGTGGCATTGTGAGGGTTGTTTCCTGTGACTTGGGGATCAAATTCCACATTACTACCCAATCCTCCGTGAAGCTGTAAGCCATTGTGATTGGCTATTACTGTCACCCTTTACCAATACATTCAATATTTATTTCTTTATTTCTTAGGCCAGGATATACAGCAACAAGGAGGGAAATTTGTACCAGGCCATGGGTAAGTGCCAGGACCATGGAGGAAATAACTCACAAGGAGGCCGAGGAAGACTACAAAATAGGAGCTTTTGGGTGTCGGCCTGAGAAATAGAGGGAATGCAGGGTTTGGTGATCTTGACTTATGCTGTTCTGAAGAGGAGACGCCACCCTGTGTGAGTGCACTACACCTCCAGTTTTTCCAAGTCCAGCAAAATGTACTTCTGCTTGTTCAGTTCATAGTCCAGTCGGTGTCTGCAACTTAGAAGCTGCCCTCATTTGAATAGTGACCAGGCACACCTGAAAGCTCTTCAGGAAGACTAATCCGCAGCTCACCTGCCTACTGATTGGAAGGTCAAAAGCTACAACAGCTTCAGTGGCATTTCAGTGATCCAACAAAGGTTAGGTTGTGGTAAGGGAAAAATAGGCTTCTAAACGTTTGCACCACATAAGTGTCAGACAATAATGATCTCCAACAAGAGAGAATCTAACCATTGTCCCTTGACATTCAATGGTATTACTATAATAAATTGAGGGTGATTGATATGGCTCAAAGATTAATTGACAGCGATAAATAAGTATTTACAACAAAAGGTCAGACAGAAACAACTATGCGACTGAACAATTCTCCTCTCAGTCTCCAATTGTGGGACCTCCTCAACCAGGGATACACGCTCTTACTCCCGATTGGTTCAGCTTCCCGCCTTGACAATCCATAGGATCTGGCCTGATTGCGTGGCCCTCAGGGAACACCCCCTTTAAGGAGCCACACTACCACGCTCCTTCTTCCCTAACTCTGGAATTCATCTATGGTGGAAACAAAGAACATCATTAGCATAGGCAAACAATTTTTACTCAAAGGGCAACGGGAATATCTCAGGGAATGTCATAAGTTTAGCCGGTCTGGGGACTTCTGAAATCTGGGAGAATGCCTCAGTTCTGTGGGAGGCTCTTTGACATTTGAAGAATCAGTCCAGACAGACGTGAAAGGGAAACTCATCAATCATAATTCCTCCTTGGTAGCTGCTGATTCCTCAGTTACCGAAACCACCCAGTTCCTCAGGTCAATATAAAAGCAAAATACATGCGGATGCTGGAATCCGAAACACAAACAGAAAATGCTGGAAAATCTCAGCAGGTCTGACAGCATCTGTGGAGTGAGAATAGAGCCAATGTTTCGGGTCTAGATGTCCCTTTGTCAGAGCCTGGCTCTGACGAAGGGTCATTTAGCCTCGAGATGTTGACTCTGGTTGCTCAGGTCTTGCGTTTCCAACCGGAATCTCGGTAACCAATCCTGGCAACTTCAAGTTTACTGCAGAGCCACCAGCTGATCCCCTGCAGCCATCACTGCTCTCCTCCTCAGATGGTTTCTTGAGATGACAGCCTTGTATCTTCACGACATACACCGGTCCTGTTCGCTCCACAATCTCACCAGCCACACTTGGCAGTACTGCTGTAAAGTTTCTGACCATGACTGAATACTTAACTTGGAGCACGCTCTTTTTTCCCTGAATTGGGGTTTTCTTTCTGAGAGGCTTTACCTGGCCTCCACCCTGCCCCCAAATTTGGGAATGTCGGGCCTGATTTTCCCATTGCGACCCGCAACTTTTCTGTCGGGTCGGGCCGGGAGGTGCGCGTGTCGGCTATTTCGCGGGTTCCCCGTGAGCTTTTACGACCCGCGCGCATTTCCCGACCGGAGAAAAATGCGCCGCCGGGAACATGCAGAAAACCGGTGTGCCGCTGATTTGCATTATTTACATTCTTTAGCATTCCATTGTCAGGATCGACACGGCAATCTCCGCCCACATTTGCATCTCCCACCTCTTTGGTGTGATGTTGCTTTGGCGCCAATCAGAGTAGGTTTATAAAAGTCTCAACCTGGCGAGGCAGCCTTGAACTGGTGTGAGGAGGTAAGTGCTGCTAGCAGAGCCCGGGGGATGTTGCAGGCAGGCCCTGGAGGTGCCGAGTGGGCTTCCTCCTGCTACCTTCCGGTGCTGGCCAATGGACCTGTTTTGGTGCTACCCTGTTCACCTCGCTGGCCCTGAGATGCCCCAGTGTGAGGAAGGGGGGAATCAGAAGGTCTCGGGACGTCCAGGATCTCCTGGGTGGAAGGCCCCAGCTTGGGCTCAAGCTCTTTCTCCTCCCTCGGGGTGCCCAGAGGCCTTGGGGACACTCTATGGGCTCCAGGGTAGCTGGACTGAGCTGCAGAAGCTCCGGCGTCACCTGGCTCTGCCAGTCCTGGAGGCCCAGGTACGTCTGCCCCATGATCTGTGATCCCTCAGCCCTGGCCGTCTGAGACTGGGTCAAGCTCTGGAGTCCCTCCGCTACAGCATTCTGTGAGCGTGCCAGGCTCTGGAGCCCCTTAGCAGTAGTCCTCTGAGCCTGGGCTAAGTTATCGAGGCTCACAGCCACGGCCTGCTGTGTCTCCAGAATGCCAACAAGAGTCCCAGCCATGGCCAGCAGTGTCTCCCACGTGCCCTTGACACCCATGGCCATCAAACGCTGTGCCTTTTGGATGCCGGAAGCACACTCGCCCGTGGCTCATTGTCTCCAGGATGGCCGAGACCTTGTCACCCATGAGGACAGAGTCCTGAGCCAGACTTTCCACTGCAGTCGCCACCCTGGCAGTCTTGGCCTGGTTCGCACGCTGTGTCGGCACCACCTCCTGCAACAACACTCTGTTTGACTCCCCTAAACAGCCTTGCAGTCGCAGCATGGTTGCTGACAGCCCTTCCACAACTCCCCAAGTTTGCTGATGCATCTCCACCAGCCTTGGGAGGAACAAACCCAGAGGCCCGGCAGCTGGGTTGGGAACAGCTGAACTCTGGCCTCCAGCAGACCTCCATGTGCCCGAGCCCTCGGGTGTGCCCACCTCCACCCCATGTGCATCAGTGTCTGTGATGTGCTCACCAGTTCGTGACCCAAAAGCCTCAACACTAAAGGTACCCACCATGGTGATAGTCTCTGTGTTGGTGGGTTGTGTGGTAGATGCAGGTGCCGCTTCAGTGGTGCTGTCCTCGGAGGATTCCTCAGTGCCTCCCTCCGAGGTGTCATCCAGGGGGACGCGGGCAGTTTGCTCCAGTGCAGCTGGGGCAGCGGCAACACCCGAAGGGCCGGGTTCCTCTGGGTCCAGAGCTGCAATAAAGAACACACATTTGGGGAAGGGAGGCAAAACATTCCATGCAGCATTGCACTTATTTCAAGGAGGACCTAGGTTAAGGGTGTGCTTCTGCTCACTTGCGTGCTGGACGCTGACCTGGCTGTCAGTGACCAATCGGGAAGGCCCATCACCCCCTGCCAGCTCCGTGGCACGCTCCTCAATGCTGGTCAGCTGCCACAGGTCAGGCATCCCACCATCAGTCTGTGTCGTCTCACGTACATTGTGAATGTTCTTTTCCTGTGGGAACATCAGGTGGATAGCAAGCATTAATATATTGCAGTGCATGGTGTGCAGTGCGTGCCTGTGTCTTGGGTGTTGTGCTGGCAGTTTCGGGGAAAGTGGTCACCACTGAAGGTGCTCGTTGAGGGGTGAGTGGAAGGGGTTAGATTCTGTTTCTGGGGGAAGGATAACTTGTTGCATGTCCTCCAGGTGTCTAAGCAGGGTTGGAGATCCGTGCCAAGCATGTGCGGGGTTCCAAGTGGGATGCTCACTCACTCTTGCTGCTCGAAGAAGGTTGTACAGTTTTTTCTGACACTGCCGGCCAGAGCACGGTGTCAGGCTCCTGGCATTCACCGCTTCTACCACCTCCTCCCACAATGCCGTGGCGGATGCACCCCTTGGGTGAGGGCCGTGGTCGGGGAAGATTCACTCACGCCTCTCCTCCACAGCCTCTAGCAGGTGCTCCTGGTCGGCCTCTGTGAATCTGGGTGCAGGTTTGCGCACAGTGACGTGACTGGCTGTGTGTCCATTCTTGCAGCTTATAAACAGCTCTGGTGTATTAGGGGAGTGCAGGTGCAGTGTGTGTGGCCAGTCAAGGGCCCGTTGGCAACAAATACTTATGAGGAATTTTGATGACTGCATTGAATTGAGTGTCATGCATCCCTTGGGGTGCTGATTGGCTGCCACTCAATAAGCTGCTGTGTCCAGGGGGGATGCAATACTCAGGGCTCCTAATCGATAAGCTGCTGTGTCCAGGGGGGATGCAATACTCAAGGCTCCCATTCAAGAGAGGGAATGCTCGCATGCTGGGGTTATGCATGGCAGCACAACGCAAGTTCTCTGCAGGGCAGCAGTGAGGACAGTATGTTCAAGGGATGGAGGGATTGGGTACCCGCATTATCCGGATCCACGGGGGCTGGGGTGAGCGGGCAGTGATGTCTGTGTGTGGGGGGAGACGGGAGGGCGAACATCGATGTCTGTATGGGGGAGTGGGGCCAGCGCTGTCTGTATGGGGGAGGGGGCCAGCGCTGTGTGTATGGGGGAGTGGGGCCAGCGCTGTCTGTATGGGGGAGTGGGGCCAGTGCTGTCTGTATGGGGGAGTGGGGCCAGCGATGTCTGTATGGGGGAGTGGGGCCAGCGCTGTCTGTATGGGGGAGGGGGACCAGCGCTGTCTGTATGGGGGAGCGGGACCAGCACTGTCTGTATGGGGGAGTGGGGCCAGCGCTGTGTGTATGGGGGAGGGGGACCAGCGATGTCTATATGGGGGAGGGGGGCCAGTGCTGTCGGTATGGGGGGTTGTGGAGGCACGCGATGTCAGTGGAGGGGTTGTGGGGGCCAGTGATGAGACCAGCAATGTCTGTGGGGGGTTGTGGAGGCCAGTGATGTTTGTGGGGGGGACGGTTGTGCAGGCCAGTAATGAAGCCAGCGATGTTTGTTGGGGTTGGAGGGCAGTGATCTGCATGCTGGGAGGTCTTTTCAGTGATCTCCCAGCGATGGGTTCCCGCTCACCCTACCAATTTCAGGCTCTTTGGCGCAAATAGGCCCCACCCCCTGAGCTTTTAATGATATTCACGATTATAACCTCTGCATTGCACAGAGTGGGGAGATTCGGGTCTGAAGTTGCACTGAAAAAACAGTCATGACCTAGACCGGTTTTCTCACCAAGTCAGCACTTTTGGGAGAATCGACTCCATCATTTCTAACCAGGCTCTTAAGCGGTGTCCCATTAGTAGCTCGGCTGGTGTGACCCTGTGTTCGTGTTTGGCGTGGTATTAGAAGACAAAAAACTGTCTATATGTTTCAGGAAAGGCCTATTGACTTGCTTCTTCATCAACAACCTAAATGTTTGTACCACATGCTCCGCTAGCCCATTTGAGCCTGGGTAGTAAGGTGCTAACCTCACCTAGCGAATCTCATTTAATATTACAAATTTTTGGAATTCTTCTGCTGTGAATGTTGTGCCGTAGTGCGACACTGCGACTTCTGGAGTGCCATGAACGGCAAAAATTTTTCCTTCATTTGTCACCGGTGGCAGTGGATGTTGTGGACTTCATCAACTGCATATCCAACCACTTAGAGTGTGCGTCTCCTAATATAAAAAACATATGACCTGTAAATGGTCCAGCAAAGACAATATGTATTGATCCTTGCCCAAGGTCTACCAGGCCATTCCCATGGATACAAATTTTCCGGTGCTGGCAAAGCCCGTGGAGTTTTGCAATTGGGGCATTAACTAACCATCTTTTCAATTTTTTTATCAATGCCCAGCCGCCAGATATAACTCCTGGTTAGGGCCTTCATCCTGCTTTGTCCTGGATGGGAGTCATGCAGTTCCTGTAATAAATGTCCTCTCTCCCTTGGGTGGGGCTATAACTCTCGCCCCCCCCACACAGCAACACCCATCTTTCACAGGTTACCTTCGTCTTTCTGTGTTAATCGGGTTTCAGTAACTCGGAGGGTGGGATTTTCCGGCCGAGCTCGCCCCAAGACTGGAAAATCCTGCCCAAGGTTAACCGACCTTTACATGGTCCTGTCCCGCCCGCTATGATCCCCGTGGTGGGTCGGACAGGAAAATCCCGCCCAGAGATTCGGTATTGTCGAAAGTTAAAAAGATGGGAATGCAAAGGTGGCGATATAAAAAGTCAGAGCCTCTTTCTGTCCACATCTTTATGTGCTTAGCAGAGACGGCAAAGTTCCTATCAGATGTTGTGCCAGTAGTATCTGTGTATGAAGGCGATGTGAAAGATTTAGCTGTATGCTGCTAATAAAAGAGCCCATTTTGCACCCTTGCAGAAGCGATTGGCGGCAGCAGCACGGACTTATCTTCTCTGAACAGACCTGACAATGGCTTGTGGTCTGAAACTATTGTAAAGTGCCATCCATAAATTTAGTGATGAAACCTTTTGACTGCACAGATGACTGCCAAGCCTTCTCTATCTATATGGGAATTTTTTTCCGCATCTGAGAATGTTCTCGAAGCAAAGGCATTTGGCCTTTCCAATCCATCAGGCAATGGTGGGACAAAACTGCTCCCACTCCATATGAGGTTATTACTAAAAGTTTGGTTGGATCGAAGGGCACCAACAAGACTGTGACTGCAGAGCCGGCTTAAGTTTTATAAAAGCTTCTTCATGTTCTTCTCCCCATCTCCAACATTGATGTTTCTTTAACAGCTGGGGGAGGGGATTTTAAAAA
This sequence comes from Mustelus asterias, assembly GCF_964213995.1. Taxonomy (NCBI): domain Eukaryota; kingdom Metazoa; phylum Chordata; class Chondrichthyes; order Carcharhiniformes; family Triakidae; genus Mustelus; species Mustelus asterias. Next base: position 142,017,755 of record NC_135801.1, on the reverse strand, counting down.
CTCTCCCATAGTAGTTCACCACGCCCAGAAGTGACTTCAGCTTTGAAATGTCTTTTGCTGTGGTACCTCCTTGATGGCTTTTACTTTCTCTTCCAAAGGATGTACCCTTTTGCGTCGACCCTAAAACCCAAATATGTAACTTCCTTGGTTTGGAACGTACATTTCTCCCACTTCAATCTAACTCCTGCTTCTTTAAAACAACTTAATATTTCTTCCAAATTTGATCTGTATTCTTCAGGTGAGGTTCCTGTAATTAGTACATCAGCAAGATAAACTATTACATTGGGGATGCTTTGTAATACACTCTCCATTGTACGCTGGAAATGGCAGAGGCTGATGAGACTCCAAAAGGTAACCATGTATACTGATACATACCCTTGTGAGTGTTGATGGTAACCAGCATTTGTGAATCCTCATCCAATTCCAGCTGCTGATAAATGTGACTGAGGATGGATTTGGTGCATTTTAAACCCCTGGCTAGTTTGGTGTAGAGATCCATAATTCTAAGAATGGGGTACATGTCTATCTGAGCTCCTCTATTGACGGTCAATTTCTAATCCCTCCAAATTCTTACTGTATGATCCAGTTTAAGGATGACGACTATGAGTACAGCCCATTCGGAGAATTGGACAGGCTTTATAATACTTAAATCTTCTGAGCTCGACTTCTAAGCTTGACTTGATGATTGTAGCCAGAGCCCCTGTATCGACTTCCATTTTGAGAGATCTGTCATTTACCTTCAAGGTTATCTCTGCAGGGGGCAGTTTTCTTAACTGGACCTGATTGAGGGTGAACAACCTGGGTCCCTTGTCGGACTCCTCATTCAATTTCTTTAAGGGAGTTAAAATAATAGTCGCATTTTTGCACATTCTGCACTGGTTGCTTTGCTCTGCACCACACTGCTAAATGACATGTTCTCTTGCACCTGGAACACACATAATTCCTGCATCAGCCAGCTTCTTCGGAGTGTTCTCCCCCACATCGAAAACACACTTTAGCCTTCACTGCTGCATTCCCTCTCTGGGGCTCTGCTGCACCTGCACCTGGGTTGTTATTCACACAGCCATTTTCTACAACAAACGATTTATCTTGTTTTTCACACCCTTGCAATTCATTTATGCCCTGCTCAGCACATTCAGTTGCCTGGGCCAAACACAGTTTCCCTAAAGAGATTTTGGTCTCAGCCAGTAATTTCTTTTGTATGATTAGACTGTTTATACCACAGACCAAACGGTTGCTTAACATTTCTCTGAAAGTTGGGCCAAACTCACAGTGCTCTGCCAAACCCTCTCATCTGGCCAGGAAGCCTGAGACTGTCTCCCCTGCCTCTTGAATTGCCGAATGAATTTGTGTCTCAACATAATGATTGAGGGAGGGGGTTGAAATGATTTTTTAACCAACTCCACGCTCTGATCCAAATGTGTCTGGAATATCCGGTGATCTTCAATTTTTCATTAAGCTGTAAGTCTGTGGGCCACAGACTGTAAGCAAAATAACCTTTCGCTTTTCTTTTACTCTTTTATTTGCTACAAAGAAGTAATTTCAATGTACTATCCCCAGTTTTCCACTTCAAGGTCAGATGGTTTGATTTTTCCAATTAAAGGTATTTTAATGTGTGTATATGCCTTACTTCTTCATATTCTTGACGGTTAAGTATCCTCCCCCTCGAGCTGCACACTGCGATCACTGATCACTATCGAATGTTTTTCCTCGTTGCCAATTTAATAAATTGAGGATGACTTGATATGGCTCAAAGTAACAAGGGATTTATTGACAACGATAAATAAATATTTAAAACAAAAGATCAGACAGAAACAACCTTGCAACTATACAACTCTCTTCCCAGTCTCCAACTGTGGGACCTCCTCGACCAGGGATACACGCTCTTACTCCCGATTGGCACAGCTTCCCGCTTTGACAATTCATTGGATCCACCTGATTGCGTGGCTCTTAGGGAATGCCCCCTTAAAGGGGCTATACTATCACAATTACCATCATTGAATTCCCCACTATCACATCCTGGAGGTTACCATCGACAAGTAACTGAACTGGACCAGGCATATAAATACTGTGGCTACCAGAGCAGGTCAGAAACTGGGAATTCTGTGGCGAGTAACTCACCTCCTATCTCCCAAAAGCCTGTCCACTATCTACAAGGTACTATCTACGAGTCAGGTATGTGATGGAATACACTTGGATGAGTGCAGCTCTGACAACACTCAAGAAGCTCAACACCATCCACGATAAAATAACCCACTTGTTTGGTACCCCATCCATCAGCTTCAACATTCGTTTATGCTGCCACTCTTGCACAGTGGCAGCAGTGTGTCCCATGTACAAAATGCACTGCAACAGATTACAAATCTCCTTTGAAAGCACCTTGCACGCTGACAGCATCTACCATCTAGAAGGACAAAGGCAGCAAATGCATGGGAACACCACCACTTGTAAGTTCCCCTCGAAGCCACACACCGTCCTGACTTGCATATATATCACCGTTCGTTCACTGTCACTGGGTCAAAATCCTGGAACTCCTTTCTTATGGCATTGTGGGTGCAGTGGTTCAAGAAAGCAGCTCACCACTGCTTTCTCAAGGGCAATTAGGGAACCAACGATGCCCCCACCCATGGAAGAATTAAAAAGAACACATTCTACTAATCTGAGAGCAGAAGCATCCTGTATTCTTGCCTCCTTCTTTTGCTTTAATTTTAATCCAATCTCACCATGCCATTTAGGATCTTAATCAATTGGGCCAGTGGGCCAATGAGTGGCAAATGGAGTTAAATTTAGATAAATGTGAGGTGATGCAGGACTTACTCAGTTAATGGTTGGGCATTGGGGAGAGTTATAGAATAAAGAGATCTAGGAGTACAGGTTCATAGCTCCTTGAAAGTGGAGTCACAGGTGGACAGGGTGGTGAAGAAGGCATTCGGCATGCTTGGTTTCATTGGTCAGAACATTGAATACAGGAGTTGGGACGACATGTTGAAGTTGTACAAGACATTAGTAAGACCACACTTGGAATACTGTGTACAGTTCTGGTCACCCTATGATAGAAAGGATATTATTAAACTAGAAAGAGTGCAGAAAAGATTTATCAGGATGCTACCGGGACTTGATGGTTTGAGTTATAAGGAGAGGCTGGATAGACTGGGACTTTTTTCCCTGGAGCATAGGAGGTTTAGGGGTGATTTTATAGAGGTCTATAAAATAATGAGGGGCATAGATCAGCTAGATAGTCAATATATTTTCCCAAAGATAGAGGAGTCTAAAACTAGAGGGCATAGGTTTAAGGTGAGAGGGGAGAGATACAAAAGGGTCCCGAGGAGCACCTTTATTCACTCAGAGGGTAGTGAGTGTCTGGAACAAGCTGCCAGAGGCAGTATTAGATGCGGGTCCAATTTTGTCTTAAAAAGCATTTAGACAGGTACATCGGTAAGATGGGTATAAAGGGATATGGGCCAAATCCAGGCAATTGGGACTAGTTTATGGTAAAAATTGGGTGGCATGGACAAGTTGGGCCAAAGGGCCTGTTTCCATGCTGTAAACCTCTATGACTCTATGACTGTATTTGTCTAAAAAGGGTATTCTGACAAGGCTCCTGGGAAATCAGGTTTCTCTGCAGCAATAGCTGGTGACAGCATTGATCTATTCTGGTCTCAAGTTCCATGCCAAATCTTAAGCTCAATAATCTCAGCCAATACTCCAGTCCAGTACTGAGGGCGTTCCGCACTGCTGGAGGTGCCAACGTTTGGAGCAGACGATAAGCTGAGACCTTGTCTAATCTCACAGGTGGATGGAAAAGATCCCACAGCACTATTTTGAAGACTAGCAGTGGAGCTATGCCCTGTGTCCTCGATGAGCTTTATTCCTCAATTAGAATCACAAAAGATAGATTATCTAGTTATTCTCAAATTGCTGTTAATGGGAGTGAGATTTGTGCAAATTGACTGCTGTGTTTCCTGCATTACAACAGTGATCACCCTTTAAAAAGTTATTGGCTGCAAACAATTTTTGAATTTCTGGTGGTTATGAAGGGCACTAAATAAATGCAAGACTTTCTTTTAGTTTTGTTCTAGGATATGAATTGAGTGTTGGTACAATGATATTCATGCAGCCTCAGAATTATTATAGAAACACAAGTAGCATAGTGAAGCATGATTTAGGTACCTGGATTGACTTGGACAAGTCCTGCAATATAATCTGCCTCTGGAGAGAGTGCAGAGGAGGTTTACAAGACTGTTGCCAGGCCGAGAAAAGTGTAGCTATGAGGAGAGATTGGGGTTATTTTCTTTGGAACAAAAAAAGGCTGAGGGGTGACTTGATAGAGGTGTACAAATTTATGAGGGGAAGAGATGGAGTGGACAGGACAAAATTGTTTCCCTTGGTGGAGAATAGATTCAAGATTAGTGACAGTTAGTGTAGAGGGGACATGAGGAAGAACTTTTTTATGCAGAGGATAGTGGGTGTCTGGAATTCACTGCCCGAGTTGGTGGTGGAGACAGAAACCCTAAACATTTTTTTAGAAGTACCTGGATCCGCACCTTAAGTGCTATAAACTACAGGGCTATGGACCAGGTGCAGTAAAATGGGATTAGAAAGGGCACCGAGGTGTCCTCGGGTTGACATGGACAAGATGGGCCGAATGACCTCCTTCTGTGCTTTAACTTTTCTATAGTTCAATGACACAGCTTTGCACTGGTCACTGCACATGTTTGCTTCAGAAATGTTTCATTGCGCTGCTGGAGTTACCCAAGGGCAGCCTGAGACCCCGGCTTCAGTTCTTTGGAATGACAACTTAGAACAGAGAAGGCTAAGGAGAGATTTAAAAGAACGATTCGAGTTTTGATGGAATAAACATGAAGAGCATTTTGTAAGACTTTGGCTAATGGCCTGGGGGCAGGTGCGAGAATTGCTTTGCATAGCGATAGGAAAGGCATGGTAAAAAAGATACAATGGTGACTTTCAGAGCAGAATTGGTCAAATGCCTTAGAAAGGAAAACAGATACAGGGTTATGGGGAAAGAACAGGGCAGTGGGACTATTTCATAGCTCCTTCAAAGACCATCAGGGCGACAGACTGAATAGCCTCTGACTGCCAGTTAAAACACTTTGGAAAGAACATTCATTAATTACCGGATGCACCCTAACCCACTTTTTCGATCTTCAACAATTCTAGGAGTTTAAAAGCTGCACCTGAAAGTTTCATTTAATTTATTACGAATATTCTTGACTAAGAACCTGGTATTTTATTTTTGGCCATTGAAAATCAGATGGGTGGAGAATTCACAGAATCACAGAATCCTACAGTGCATAAGAGGCCCTTTGGCCCATTGAGTCCACACTGATGCATGAAAGGCCCTGATCTGCCCATCTAATCTCACTTGCCAGCACTTGGCCCATAGCCTTGAATGTTATGGGGTGCCAAGTACTCATCCAGGTACTTTTTAAAGGATGTGAGGCAACGCGCCTCCACCGCCCTCCCAGGCAGCGCATTCCAGACCGTCACCACCCTCTGGGTACAAATACTTTTCCTCAAATCCCCTCTGAACCTCCCACCCCTCACTTTTAGCTTGTGTCCCCTCAGAACTGACCCTTCAACTAAGGGGAACAGCTGCTTCCTTTCCACTCTGTCCATGGCCCTCATACTCCAGTCTCACATGGGGCCTTTGAACAATCAATGGATATTTAAGTGATCTGATCCTCTGGTTTACAATGGATTAGGTGCCATGTCCAAGCAATGGGAATGCTGCTTCTTGGCTGCATCATAACTGGCCTCTTGGGTTTGTGGACTGCTGTATTTTACTGTCAGTGTTGAAGACACACTGCCATGCGTATCGGGGCTACCTATGATGCTATAATTATTCCCCTGCTCTGAGTTTCTGACTCCAGCTCTTATTAAGGAATGTCATGGATGAGAGCTGGAATGGGCGCGGCTGCACAATCAGGGAATACTGGCAATAAAGTGAATTAACCAAATATTTCGCAGCCGTTTATGGGAGAATTTGAGCAAGTATTTTGAACGCACGGGCATTCTGAATGATCAATTGCAATCAAGCGTAGAAAATGTATAATTTATAATTTTCCTGCCCACATCTATTTAACGGAAGAATCTAGAGGGAGCCTGAAAGGCTTTGCAATATATTAATAAACAGAATAAGCGGGTAGAATGGACCGGTTTATAGTAAAACCCCTCAAGCAAGAGAACAAAATCAAAAGATTAGAACATCAAATGCCAGGGAATCTCACAGCTACGCTATTCACTCAGAGTATATTTAGAATGAATGCAAATCTCGCCTGAAAAGAAATAAAATTACTGAACTGACAATGGTCCTGGACTTCTTTGACTATGCTTTTTCTTCTCCTCTCCTGAATTGAAGGCAGACAGACTCGTCTTCAAGCACAGCTTCATGCTGACAGAAGAATTCCAAAGACACATTGCTGCCATGGCAAATCTCAGTGCTGGCACTGAATCTCAGGCTGCCATCTTGGCTTTTGAAAGGGGTTTCCAGGCTGTTACATCCTGTTCCCCAGCAGATTTTTTTTCATATTCTTCCTTGGAATGTGACCGCCACTGGCAAGGCCAGCATTTATTGCCCATCCCTCAGAGTCCTTGAAGATGATGGTGTGCTGTCTTCTTGAATCACTGCAGTCCATATGGGGTAGCACACAAAGGAGCTTGACCCTGTCACAGTGAAGGAACGGCAATATAGCTTTAAGTCAGAATGGTGTGTGACTTGGAGGGGAACATGCAGGTTGTTCCCAGGCATCTAGTCGGTGGATGCCACAGGTTTGGAAGCGACTGTTGACAGAGCCTTGGAAATCTCGACAGTGCATTGTGCAGATGATACCCATTGACTCTGTATACTGGTGGTGGAGAAACAGAATGTTTAAAGTGATGGTTGGGTGCTGATTGAGCTGATAGATTTGTCCTGGATGATGTCAACTTTCTTGAATGTTGGAGCTGGAGGATGGATGAGGTTCAGCCCAATGGAGAAGCACCTGTTGTACCCTCTCAGGATGGAGGCATGGCTGCCATTATCCCTGCTGGTGTCAGTCAGCCAGCTGACCCAGATTACTGCAGCAGTCACCAGCCCAAGGTTGTTCAAACTCATACACCGAGGTCAACTGATGTGTCCTCACTGGAAGTTCAGCAGCTTCATTTTGCATGCTCATCTGTGAACCCAGTATTATCTCAGCCAATGACAACTGACATGAATTGTTGACTTTGCTTGATTGACATCTTTAAGCAGTTCTAATTTCTTTCTGTGATCTCTTTTGTCAATGTTTCAATGTTTATTTGGACAAGATTAAGAAGTGTGAAGTTTTTGAAGTCTATTGTTGATTGTTTAATGGTCTTTCTAATTTTCACTTTATAGGTTTTTTTTCAAAGGAGGATTTGTGAATGGGTATTTTTCTTTCTTTCAGCAGCTTCACATTTGCCATTATTATTATAAAAGGCTCATTTGCTGGGTTAATGGGTATGAAAGTTAGTATGGACAGTATGAGGGGCAATGGAGAGTGGCTAGGGGCCATGATTTGGCATTGAGTTATATGGGCAGTGTGAGGGGTCATGCGGGATGGTCAGGGGCGTGAGTTGGCTTGGAAACTTTATGGGGCTATGGGGGAGTGGATGGCGGTTAAGGGCAAGAGGGATAAAATCCTCTAACACAACTAGGACATAGAGGTGGGGTTCCTGGATCACCCATTCCTACAGCCCAACTATGTGTGAGGGAAAGAGCAACAGCAGAGCAACAAAAGTGGTGTATGGGTATTGCTGCAACCTAGGGTAATACTCTGGGGATCCCAGTTTGAATCCCAACATAAGAGATGGTGAAATTTGAATTCAAATTTGAAAATCTAGAATTAAAAGTCTAATGATGACCATAAAAGCATTATCAGTTGTGGTAAAAACCAATTTGGTTCAGTAATGTCCTGCCGTCCTTACCTGGTCTGACCTCCATGTGACTCTCGATCCACAGCAATGTGGTTGTTTCTTAACTGCCCTCTGAAATGGCCTAGCAAGCCACTCAGTTCAAGGGCAATAAGGGATGGGCAATAAGTGCTGGCCCAGCCAGTGATACCCACATCCCATGAATAAATTTGAAAAAACAGCATATCCTTTCATTAAGTCAATGAAGGGAATGCTTCAGCAGGATAGAATATAGCAAAAGATTGCCCAGAAACAGAAGCCAGGAATACTAAACCAAATAATAGCCCGCCAGATGCCTTTCGTAATGCCTGGTAAGGGGATTTTCATGCCTACGTGTGCCCTGTTTGCTATGCAAGGTTCGCAGGTTGCAAGTAAAGTGCTGAGGTGAAGCAAAATGGAACTTGGTCCTGTATCATGTGAAGAACCTTAATTTAAGTGCTATCCTTTCAACTCAGAATTCCTCCGGCATTGATCCTGCCACCAGTCGCACCTCTACTAATATTTTGGATGGCACTTTTTCATTTGGATAAGTGTATGGAATTCCAGTCAACCATGGTGATGACTCAATAGCCTGATTAGCATTCAGCACACAGCCCAATTTCTAGGCCAAGGTTTCAGTTTGTTTTTTGTTTGAGCTGTATCCTGGAAAAAAAATCTTGTTTCATTTTTCAGGCCTGTTCATCTTTCATCTGGTACTTGTAGCTTGCCCTTTAAATGGCCTTTCATGGGTCATTAGTCCTAATAAATCCATCCCAGTATATATCATTTTCTCACATGTTGGATGCACTTGTGGAAGTATATATTAAAAAAATCGAAGCCATTTGTCAAATACCACAAATATTTAGTGTCATGGGATAAGATTGCTTTCTATAGATATCTTTTATTTTCTCATTATGGAATGATGTACTTTATTGCATATCCTATACATGACAATAAAGGTAAAGGCCTTGAGATTTTGATGGGGGAGGCTGTAATGGGGGGCAAAACCGGGAGCTTTCGGGATTATTGAACACACATGCCAAAGTTGCACTCCAAATCACCAAGTCAATCTTGTTCATACCTTTAATGTTGTCAAAGGCCTTGCAGGTATATTTGGGGCTACGCTTAGCTACCCAGCTTGCCTACGCCCCAACCATCGTGGAGAGCAAAACAGCCCTTTGAGGAGAATGACAGAAACTTTGCCCTGCTCTTAGTCCTATTTTTACTCCTCTTGGAGCAGTTAGGGTGCTGGTACAAGCTGCATATCCAGGGTCAGGTGGCTGAATATTAATGCTTAAAGGAATCCATCCATGGAATTTGGGATTACGGCCATTTGGCAACAAAATTGACCAATGGAAATCCTACCCTGCAAAAGGATCCATGGAATTTCACAATGTATATTTTACATATAACCATTTTGATTGGTAAAGAATGGGACAGTGGATGGATGGATGGGGAAAGGTGCCAAGAGGATTGCTAATGCAGGATTGTAGAATTCAAAGGATTTCTTAAATGAAAGTGGCATTAATGCATATTGCTTATAATTTCTTTACATTTATTTTGCACCTGTCACAAACTCAAGATGCTTTAGAGTTAGAGAAGTACTCTTGTATTCAATGTTGTAATATATTTAGACACATTGAGGTCCTACAAACAACAACATGATAATGAGTGTATACTTTGATTTTAGTGATGTTGGTTCACTTGTTGTAAGATTATTCCTTGTTTCTTTAACTGGATTACTTTGAGCAAGAGTGCAGAGGTTACAGGAAGATGAAGAGAATGTAAAGAGGTGAGCATTAGGCCTATGTAATGTTGTGCATTTTCGGAAAACCTATAAGTGACTGGAACTATGCCAAGGTCTCTCACCAGACTGAAAGGACAGAGTGATCTAGGGTTAGAATTACATGGGTCTTTATTTATGGGAGTGCATCTGGACAAGATAATTGAAAAGCAAGTGGGATTTGAGGTTTTATAATTAAGGCTATTGAAAAGCTGACGTTAAATACTCTGGCTCTGACATGGCTCTCTCCTAACAGGGGGGAAGGTGGTGTCATGGGACCCAGGCTAATAAGGCACTGGAGACTTGGGTTCAAATCCCACCATGGCAGCCGGTAGAATTTGGATTCAATTAATAACTGAATAATGAAAATGTTGACAGTGAAGCTATCAGCGATTGTTGTAAAAACTAACGCCTTTTAGGGAAGGAAATCTGCCATCCTTACCCAGTCAGTGACTCCAGATCCACAGCAATGTGGTTGACTCTTAACTGCCCTCTGAAGTGGCCAAGCCAGCCACTCAGTTCAAGGCCAATTAGGATTGGGCAATGAATGCTGGCCTTGCACCCACTTCTCATGAAAGAATAAATAAATCTCGGCTCTTTCACTGTTCTAGCAACATATACCGGTGACCCTCCTCTGGAAACTCTCTTCTACCTGTTCCTTCTCTGTTCGAAGACCTGGTTAAAGGAGGGACAGGACTGGCAGCTGAATATTCTGGGATATCATTGTTTTAGACGGGACAGAAGGGGAAACAAAAGGGGTGGGGGAGTGTATTGCTGATTCAGGAGTAGATCACAGCTGTGTTGAGGGAAGGACACATTAGAGGGATCTCGTAGTGAGAAATTATGGGTGGAGCTCAGGAATAGGAAGGGTGAAATCACAATGTTGGGAGTGTACTATAGACCCCCCCAACAGCTCACAGGAGACAGAGGAGCAGATGTGAAGTCAGATGCTGAAAACATGTGAAAACGGCAGGATAGTTGTGATGGGTGACTTTAACTTCCTCCATACTGACTGAGAATCCCTTACAACCAAGCGCTCGGATGGAGAGCAATTTGTTAGATGTGTCCAGGAGGGCTTTTTGAAACAGTATGTTGACAATCCAACCAGGGGTGGGGGGCCATACTGGACTTGATATTGGGGAATGTTATGGGGAATGAGCCAGGCCAGGTGATTGACATTTCAGTGGGGGAGCATTTTGGGCTTAGTGACCATTGTTCCATAAGACTTCAGATAGTCATGGATAAGGACAAAAGTGGCCCTCAGGTGAGGGTGCTTAATTGGGCATGGACCTATTACATCCAGATTAGACAGGAACTGGGGAATGAAGATTGGGAGCAGCTATTTGAGGCAAATCCATGTCTGGCATGTGAGAAGCTTTTAAAGGCCAGTTGACTGAAATGCAGGACAGGCATGTCCCTGTAAAAATGAAGGATAGAAATGGGAGGATTCGGGAACTATGGATGACAAGGGAAATTGTAAGCTTAGTCAAAAGGAAAAAGGAAATGTACGATAGGTCTAGGCATCTAAAAACTGACAAAGCCCTTGAGGAATATAGTGAAAGTAGGATGGAACTTAAACGCAGAATTAGGAGGGCTAAAAGGGGCCATGAAATATCTTGAGCAAACAGGTCAAGGAGAATCCCAAGACTTTTTATGCATATATTAGGAGCAAGAGAGCAGCAAGAGAAAGAGTAGGCCCACTGGAGGATCATAGAGGGAAGTTATGCGTGGAACCACAGGAATGGGTAAAATCCCTAATGAGTACTTTGAATTGGTATTCACCAAGGAGAAGGACATGGCGGATATTGAGGTCACGGATAGGTGTTTGAATGCTGTAGGAAATGTCAATATATCCTAAATTGCATTAAAATAGACACGTCCCCGGGGCCGGATGGGGTCTATCCCAGGTTGCTGCAGGAAGCAAGGGGAGGAATAGTTGGTGCCTTAACAGATATCTTCACATCCTCTTTGACCACAGGTGAGGTTCCAGAGGACTGGAGAATAGCTAATGTTGTTGCCTTGTTTGAGAAAGGAAGCAGGGATAATCGAGCAAATTATAGGCTGGTGAGCCTGACATAAGTGGTGGGGAAGGTTTTGGAGAAGATATTGAGAGACAGGATATAGCACATTTGGAGGAAAATGGACTGGTTCATGATAGGCAGCATGGTTTTGTACAGCGTTTGACAAGGTCCCACATGGCAGATTAGCACACAAACTAAAATCACATAGGATTCGGGGTTGGTTGGCTCAGTGGATACAGAACTAGCTTGGTTTTACAAGACAGAGAGTAGCGGTGGAAGGCTATTTTTCAGAATGGAGATCTGTAGCTAGTGGTGCTCCGCAAGGATCAGTGCTGGAACCTCTGTTGTTTGTCGTATATGTAAATGATCTGGAGGAAAATGTGGGTAGTCTGAGTAGTAAGTTTGCGGATGACACAAAAATTGGTGGAGTTGCTGATAATGCCGAGGATTATCAGACGATATAACAGGATATGGAAAAATTGGAGACTTGGGCACAGGAACGGCAGATGGAGTTTAATCCAAACACATGAGAGGTGATTCATTTTGGAGGATCAAATTTAGGCATGAATTATGCTTTAATTGGCAGAACAGTGGGAAGCTTTTCCCCAGGTCAGTGGTGATGTTCACGAGGGGTCATAGGTTCAAGGTGAAGGGGGGGAGGTTTAACACAGATATCAGAAGGACATATTTTACACAGAGGGTGGTCGGGGCCTGGAATGCGCTGCCAGGCAAGGTGGTGGAGGCGGACATACAGGGAACGTGTAAGACTTATCGAGACAGCCATATGAACAGAGTGGGAATGGAGGGATACAAAAGAATGGTCTAGTTTGGACCAGGGAGCGGCACGGGCTTGGAGGGCCGAAGGGCGTGTTCCTGTGCTGTATTGTTCTTTGTTCTTTGTTCGAACCCTCAGGAATATTAACATACAGAGGGATCTGGATGTGTACGAGAGTTGGAAAATCATGTTGCAGCTATATAAAACCTTGGTTAGGCGTCATCTGGAGTACTGAGCAGTTCTGGGCACCACACTATCAGAAGGACGTAGAAGCTTTGGAGAGAGTGCAAAGAAGGTTCACCAGGATGTTGCCTGGTCTCGAGGGTGTTGGCTATAAAGAGAGGTTGCATAAACTAGGATTGTTTTCACTGGAAAGACGGAGGCTGAGGGAAGACCTGATAGAGGTCTACAAAGTTATGAGAGGCATAGGCAGTTGATAGAGGCTTTTTCCAAAGGTGGAAGTGGCAATTACAAGGGGGCACAGATTCAACGTGAAAGGTGGAAAGTTTAAGGGGGACATTTTTCATGCAGCGGGCAGTGGGTGTCTGGAATGTGCTGCCAGAGGATGTGGTGGAAGCAGGCACATTAGCAACATTTAAGAGGCAGCTGGATGGGTACATGAATAGGGAGGAAATTGAGGGTTATGGACTGAGTAAGAGTAGAAGCTTTTTTTGTAGTTAGGGCATTATGATCGGCACAGGCTTGGAGGGCCCTAGAGCCTGTTCCTGTGCTGTACTTTTCTTTCTTCCCTCATACTCTGCCCATTCTAGAATCCTCTCCTCATCAACATACTTCTGAAGTTACTAACTGGTGTTCCACCGCTCTGCAGCTCACCTTTGGCTCAAGTTAAGTGGGCCATCTCCTATTCATGTCAATACGGGCCCAGCCCAGGAGTTGTGTTCTTCCTGCTCACCATCCCCCTACATTTTAGAACTGAAGTATTGGTAGAAAACCTGTAAAACTTCACCTTGTTTCTGTTTACCTAAATGCAGTGTCTATCTCAACTTGTCAAAGAAGTTTTACATAAAACAGAAAATGCCAGGAATACACTGCACCAATGGATGCACAGTCAGAGTTTCAAGCATTTCAGAGATTCAATTATCTTCCAGCACTTTTTATTTGTATTTCATATCTTCAGAATCTGCAGTATTTGGATTTTCTATTCGGAGGAATTTTAACCCTATATCTCCCAGTGGAAATTGGGAAGGCTGGCAAGTTAAAGAGGCTTGGTTACTGAACCTGCCTAGAAAGCCTACAATGTTCAATTTTAATCTGATCTTCTCAGCGGGTTAAGCGCCTGAAGCATGCCTGAAACGTACGGTTTCACAATTCTTTGTGGGGCCGGGAGGAGCAAGGACCTTCCACTCGCGAAATTTAGGCATGTTGTGCCATAGACTGCTTCTCCCTGCCAGGAGACCTTCTCAGGAATCCATTCTCCATATTTACCTACTACTGAGTGAATGGACAGGGAGAGTGGAGGTAATAATTAGCTGGACTTTGCGTTGCTATGGAAAGACAGTAAATGGACATCAGCTGTGAGTATACATCAACCCTTTTTCTCCAAACCATTCTGAGGAAAAGGGGGAAAAGAATGTTCTTTGACCCCTGATGCTTTCTTTAATGATTATGGTTTTAGTGAATAAGTACAATGTCTTAAATCTACTTTCAATTAAAAAAAACCCAAGTTAAAAATTCAAACTAAGGTGGCAAAAATACTTTGTTCTTGGTAAGATTTCTCTTCCTGTCTTTCACCAGGGAGTTTTCATGGGAGGTGCACAAAGAGCACCGTTGATGGTCACATTCATTTAACAAGTTCAACAGATTTTCCTTAAATTAACCCACAGAGTTCATGGAAATTATGTTTGTGGAAAATTGCTTCAATCCTTAATTGTTCTAGGGGCAAAGATGTTAATAAAGGAAGCACACTGACAATATTGGCTCCTCTGAAAAAAAAACTCTCAACATCCAGCATGTGAGCCTCATGTCTACCACATCCAAGGTTGATGAGAAACACCTTAAAAACTGACTAGTTCAGGGCGGCACGGTGGCACAGTGGTTAGCACTGCTGCCTCACAGTGCCAGGGACCTGGGTTTGATTCCCAATTTTGGTCACCGTCTGTGTAGAGTTTGCACGTTCTCCCCGTGGCTGCGTGGGTTTCCTCCCACAGTCTGAAAGACGTGCTGGTTAGGTACATTGGCTATGCTAAATTCTCCCTCAGTGTACCCGAACAGGCGCTAGAGTGTGGCGAATAGGGGATTTTCACAGTAACTTCATTGCAGTGAAAATGTAAGCCTACTTGTGACACTAATAAATAAACTAAGTTAAAAACTTTATATTCATGGATTTTAGTAAGGCGTTTGATAAGGTCCCCCATGGTCGGCTTATGATGAAAGTGAGGAGGTGTGGGATAGAGGGAAAGTTGGCCGATTGGATAGGTAACTGGCTGTCTGACCGAAGACAGAGGGTGGTGGTCGATGGAAAATTTTCGGATTGGAGGCAGGTTGCTAGCGGTGTGCCGCAGGGATCAGTGCTTGGTCCTCTGCTCTTTGTGATTTTTATTAATGACTTAGAGGAGGGGGCTGAAGGGTGGATCAGTAAATTTGCTGATGACACCAAGATTGGTGGAGTAGTGGATGAGGTGGAGGGCTGTTGTAGGCTGCAAAGAGACATAGATAGGATGCAAAGCTGGGCTGAAAAATGGCAAATGGAGTTTAACCCTGATAAATGTGAGGTGATTCATTTTGGTAGGACAAATTTAAATGTGGATTACAGGGTCAAAGGTAGGGTTCTGAAGACTGTGGAGGAACAGAGAGATCTTGGGGTCCATATCCACAGATCTCTAAAGGTTGCCAGTCAAGTGGATAGAGCTGTGAAGAAGGCCTATAGTGTGTTAGCTTTTATTAACAGGGGGTTGGAGTTTAAGAGCCGTGGGGTTATGCTGCAACTGTACAGGACCTTGGTGAGACCACATTTGGAATATTGTGTGCAGTTCTGGTCACCTCACTATAAGAAGGATGTGGAAGTGCTGTGGAAAGAGTGCAGAGGAGATTTACCAGGATGCTGCCTGGTTTGGAGGGTAGGTCATATGAGGAAAGGTTGAGGGAGCTAGGGCTGTTCTCTCTGGAGCGGAGGAGGCTGAGGGGAGACTTAATAGAGGTGTATAAAATGATGAAGGGGATAGATAGAGTGAACGTTCAAAGACTATTTCCTCGGGTGGATGGAGCTATTACAAGGGGGCATAACTATAGGGTTCGTGGTGGGAGATACAGGACGGATATCAGAGGTAGGTTCTTTACGCAGAGAGTGGTTGGGGTGTGGAATGGACTGCCTGCAGTGATAGTGGAGTCAGACACTTTAGAAACATTTAAGCGGTTATTGGATAGGCACATGGAGCACACCAGGATGATAGGGAGTGGGATAGCTTGATCTTGGTTTCAGATAAAGCTCGGCACAACATCGTGGGCCGAAGGGCCTGTTCTGTGCTGTACTGTTCTATGTTCTATGTTCTATAATATAATAAATTGGATGCAGGCTGATCATGTTTTGTATCAAAACTTTATTTATCAAACAAAAATGCACCATTGAAATAACATTTCTATAAAAAACGAACATCTGACCGTTCTACTGTGTATTACAAAACTTTTTTTTGTGTACAAGTTTTACGCAGAAACAGTCATCCTAGGTTTCTCCTTTTAACCGTTAGCAAGTCAATGTACACTTAATATTGCAGTTGCTAATCTAATTTAGTTAACATTGCCTATATTTCAACATGTGACAGTTTGGTTGCTCACAAGGAGTCTCTCTCACGTGTGCATGTGTGTGTGAAGTTCCACTACATCAAACCATTATTGTCACAAAAGAGCCAATTCCAGACTCACCAGTATGTTGACACTTTCTTCATAAATTATTGAAAAAGGACAGCCTAATAAATTAAATATTCATTATAAAAGGTACAATTCCCACCCTCCCTCCAATCCCCCAGTTAGCAACTCGCCGAGAAAGCGGTTGCTAAACTTTATTATACAATAAAAATGGTGGTGTTCTTTCCGCAATCACGTATATTCAGTTTGCCCTAATTTACGGTAAATAGTAACAGGTACATGCCAGTTTAATCAAGTATACATTTTTGCAATGCGTGTGGAAAATACTCATCACCAAAGGTGACTGCGGTGAGACATGGTTGTTCTGTGGTAGAAAATCAACCTGCAGTTCTACAAGGAAATTGAGATGACCAATAAACGGACCAACATCAGAAAAAAAGTGAAGCAGGCAAAAAGGAGAAAGCCTTCTGCAAACATTACTTTTGCTTTACTTTGGAATGGCAATATGTTGTAACAATTGAGAAGGATATCGTACAAGCAGCAATGTTCTTGGTGACTGCTCTGTTCATGATTATGAAAGAATCATGTGACCGGTTGTATTTTTAACTGAAGAATAGTGGCAGTCTAATGTCCCATGTAGTAGTCAAAGTACTGTGTGGTCATTGTTTGAATCAAGTTTATGTTGAGGGTGTTACACTAATGTGGTTTGTCATATAAAACTCCACCAATTCAAATCAAGGATAATTCTGTATGGCAAATGAAGAGGACAGTTGGAGATCCACCTTCCCATTCTCAGCAATAAGTAATGCATCCTTGGTGCTCTTTAAAAATAGTGAGAAATATTGCCTTCCTGATATCTACAGGGTAGGCAGCCATACAACAATTCTCACCTTAGACTCGCTACCCACCTCTGTTGGCCTAGACCACATGCTCTCACTGAGCATGCCATGGTTAAAGAGGCTCCAGGTCCTTGTAAGGCTAGGGGTATTGGAATTCCAGTTGTTTGGCCCATTTTCTCTGAAATCAGTGGCCTTGAAAAGGATGGGCAAATGATCCACCCATTTACAGTTTCTGCTGAATCCCTGAATTAGCAATGTTTCTGGATCCTAGCCTAGTGTAAATCTCCTTCAGAGCAATCCACTGGAATTATAGCAGTTATTCTGATTTTGGCCCTGCATGTTTACTTATGAATTTTGCTATTCTGAATACCTGCAGCTTAACCCCACCTTGCAAGACATTTTAGCACAATTATACGGTCCTTTAGGAAACACTGTTGAATGTGGCACAAGATTTTATTATTAGGTTTTTTTGTGTTCTTTATTACTCCCAAGCTATCTCTACATCTCCCTCATTCTCTTCAGTTGGTGCATTGCACCATGTAGGCTCAACCCCCCCCCCTCCCCCGCCCCCCGTATAGCTTCTGTTACCATTGTTCACAATCAATCTTCTAAGTGATAATGCAGATTCGTTACCTTACTACCATTCCCATGGAATGACCAAGTACAAATCCCAGATGTGACAGGATTCAGAATCTTGGTTAATAATCATCAACAATTCCTATGAGCAATCTTACTCCATCCAGTTGGTCCAGGCAGAATCATATGATAGGATTTGACTGCAATCCATTACTGTTCTGATAACAGTCAAAACAACAGCTATGTAATAAATGTTTCTCTTATCAGCTGGTGACATATCCTGTTGGCTTAAATTTTAACATCAGGAGAATGAAAATATTTAAATTGCTGAAAAGTGCAGGTTTTCTGCTGCATCACCTTCAAGCAACCACTGGCCCATCCTACCATTCAAATGATTCAAGTTACTATCAAGGATACAAGTTAACCAACACAGAGATAGAGCAAAGGTGAGTCATTCACCTGCTCATTGATCTTTAAGACACATCACCTTCACAACTTTGTTGTGGGCCTTGCACCTTAATAAGGATTTCTTCATTAACAAAGGTGCCACAATACACTCTACTTTCTCCATCCACAAAGTCATCAGAGCTCAATATGCTTTTCTCAGTTTTAATGTAACCTTCTGTACTTTACAGGGTTAATCATAGGAAGTTTGGTGGGGAATAAATATATTTGCCTACTTATAGGGTACTCATCATGCCGGGTCTTTCAGCTATTCCTGTCTTTCTAGTGAATGCTTATTTCAAATTAATGCAATGAATGGTGGTGGTGGGGGAGGAGTGGGGTGGGGGGGGGGGGGGGGGGGAGCGGGCGGGTACATCTAAAAAAAGAAGACAAATGGGGTTTCTAACCAACAGTGGGTTGGGTTCCCTACCGCCTGCTTAGCTCTGTAAAACTTAGGATGCTCTACATATGATCACAAACGAGAAACTGGTGATTTGCTTAGTTGACTTTACCATCAATTTGGCTTCTTCACAGTGCTGCCATTCTGTAATCATACCTCGGATAAGATTGGAAGACTGCATGAACAACCTTGTAAAAGTTTAAATATTGGTTCAACACAGCCTCAAGAATGCAGTAATATTCCTAGTCTATGTGTATATTGTTCTTTTTTCTATAGAACAGTGTTAAACGCAGAGTAAAATTTATTTATTAGTCACAAATAGGCTTGCATTAACACTGCAATGAAGTTACTGTGAAAATCCTCTAGTCGCCACACACAGGCGCCTGTTCGGGTACACTGAGGGAGAATTTAGCATGGCCAATGCACCTAACCAGCACATTTTTCAGATTATGTGAGGAAACCGGAGCACCCGGAGGAAACCCACGCAGACACAGGGAGAATGTGCAGACTCCACAAAAAACAGTGATCCAAGCCGGAAATCGGACCCGGGTCCCTGGCGCTGTGAGGCAGCAGTTCTAACCACTGTGCCATAGTGCCGCCCAGTGTTGTAAAATCTCACTTGATAAGAGGCATCAAAAACCCACAGGAATTCTCCCATTTTGAGATTAAGTGCTGTGATGGGAGTGAGAAGGTGGAATGTTTCCCGCCTCAGTGGCCAGCGGGAAAATATGCCAAGTCTTTCAGCCTCGACCTCATTAATTATGCATCGGGTGTTTCACACTGTATTCAGTGGTGGGGCAGCACTGGATGGCAAGCAGTCCACTGCTGTGCCCAGGTGGCACATAGGAAAAGCATCCAACATCACTAACCCACTGTTGAAGAAAGATGATGGATCTCCTGAAATGAATATGGATCTCCGGAAATACTCTAAGACTGCAAGCTGGACCTCCTGTGAATAATGATGGACTCCAAGAACATCCTGAGGCTGGAAGATGGACCCCCTCCAGAATGCCTAAACTGGAATGTCCACCTGCAGATGCTCCCCTGATCCACTTCTGTACTGTTCAAGGGTCCAGGGTTGTGCGCAGACTCCATCCCAATCTCTAGGGGCTGTCCCAGGCATTGTTCAGACGAGTCCCAACATCTGCACGCCATATGTTTCATGTCAGCATGTTTTCCCATGGGCATCACAGGGAATCCGGCATGGATGGTTGGACTTTCAATCGCATGATGGGTGGCATGGTTGTTGGCATTGCTGCCTCAAAGCGCCTGGGACCCGGGTTTAATTCCGGCCTTGGACGACTGTTTGCGTGGAGTATGCATGCTCTCCCCATGTCTCCATGGGTTTCCTCCGGGTGCTCCGGTTTCCTCCCACAATCAAAGATGTGTAGGTTAGCTGGACTGGCCATGGTAAATACGTGGGGTAACAGGGATAAGGCAGAGGAGAGAGCCTGGATGGGATGCTCTTTCAGAGAGTTGCTGCAGATTCAATGGGCCGGGTGGCCTCTTTCGGCACTGTAGAAATTCTATGATTTCAACGGTTCACCTGCATCCTATTAATGGGATGCAAATAAGGTTCACGCTGTCCTCTGGTGGATTTTCTAACCCACCATAACAGATCCTGCTGTAAATTCACACTGGTGTAAAACTGATTTCTGGCCCTCCCATCATATTCTCCCACCGTGCCCACAGTGGTGGGGCGTGGGAGAATACCATCCACAGTCCAGTAGCTGGGTTTCATACTATTGGTAATGAATCAGGCTTGATACTATACTGCCAGGCTTGCCAGGCCGACGCACTTGTGATGATCTGGAAAGGGATAAAAACACTTCAGGGAAAATAACTCAGAGAACATCATTCTTTCAAATATTACTTTGCCATAATTGCTCTATATAAATGTAAATAATCTCCTCTTCCGCATTTAAGATTGTTTTTGTGGGATAGAGGGGACAGAGGTTGGAGGGGGGTGCTATGATGGCGTGGGGGAAGTCTTAGCCAAGATTGTGTGAAATGAAGTGTGTTATTTTGTTGCTACTTTTCCATTTTTAATTGCTTTTACCTCTGGAATAAATTGAAAGCTGCGAGTAAAATTATTTTCAGCTCCCGTTATGCTATTTTATCACCAGTTACCTTAATGAGTTCAGAAAGCGACTTGACGCTGCTTAGTTCAATTAATTAAACTAAGTGGGGAGGTAATAATGAATAATTATTAAAGTTATTACAGACGTAAGGGAGCAATCTTGAATTGCATGTTGTTTGTTTGGCCTCTCGTGCTGTCTACATCCATCCATTTTTAATTACCAATTATTTGCAGTGTTAATAATTGGGCAACTTGCAAACAAGTTCATTTATATGGCTGTTTATGATGGTAATAAATCTACTTTAGCATTTTGATTTACTTTCTACCAGCATCTGAAAAAATTACATTTTTAATGTTTTAACAACAAAATCAGCAGTTTAATGCAGTAGTTTGAATGGTTCTGACAATGCCATATTTGCTGCCTATCCCTAATTGCATTGTGGCCTATCGGTCATGTCTTTTGTCATTTTACAACTGAATCGCTTACCAGGTCAATTTGGAGGGTATTAAGTTAAGTTTATTTATTAGTCACAGGAGGCTTACATTAACACTGCACTGAAGTTACTGTGAAAATGCCCTAGTCGCCACACTCCGGTGCCTGTTTGGGTACACTGAGGGAGAATTTAGCATGGCCAATGCACCTAACCAGCACGTCTTTCAGACTGTGAGAGGAAACCAGAGCACCCAGAGGAAACCCATGCAGACACAGGAAGAACGTGCAGACTCCGCACAGACAGTGAGCGTAGCAGTGCTAACCATTGTGCCACTGTGCGGCCAGTGTGCCACCATTGTGGAACTGGTGTCAGGTTGATGGAGCTTTGCCTATGCTGACCACTATGAACTTTCTAGTGTTACCACAAATCAGCAGTTGTCTTGGTCATTTTCATTTCTCATGCTTCCCTTTTTCTCATGCGACTAAATTTGCAGATGATACAAAGTTGGGTGAGAGGGTGAGCTGTGAGGAGAATGCAGAGGCGATTCAGTGTGATTTGGACAGGCTGTGTGGGCATATGCATGGCAGATGTGGATAAATGTGAGGTTACCATTGGTAGCAAAAATAGGAAGGCAGATTCTTATTTGAATGGGTGTAAATTGAGAGACTCAGCGAATCCTTGGTGTCCTCATGCTTTAATCACTGAAAGTAAGCACATAGGTACAGCAGGCAGTAAATGAGGCAAATGGTGTGTTGATCTTCATAGTGAGAGGATTTGAATATAGGAATAGGGATGTTTTACTGCAATTGTATAAGGCATTGGTGAGGCCACACCTGGAATATTATGTACAGTTTAGGTGTCCTTATCTGAGGAAGGATGTCCTTGCCCTGGAGGGATTCCTGGGATGGCAGGTCTGTCATATGAGGAGAGACTAAGTTGGTTAGGTTTATATTCATTAGAGTTTAGAAATGAGATCCCCTCTCACATCGAAACTTATAAAATTCTAACAGGATTAGATAGGGTAGATTCAGAAAGAATGCTCCTGATGGTGGGAGAGTCCAGAACTGGGGGATCATAGTTTGAGTAAACCTTATAGAACTGAGGTGAGGAGAAATTTCTTCACCCAGAGAGTGGTGAATCTGAGGAATTCAACTCAGAAATCTGTTCTTATTTTCCCCCCATATCATTTGTTCCCTTTAGCCCCAAGAGCTATGTATAACTCCTTGAAAGCATCCTTGTTTTGCCCTTAACTGCTCTCTATGGTAGAGAATTCCAGAGGCATACCAATCTGGGTGAAGAAACTGGGTGAAGGAACGCTTCAAGATGCAGAAAATGAAAATACAACACTCCTCATCGAAATTCTAAATGGTTTACACCATATCCTCAGACTATGACCCCAGGTTTTGGACTCCTCCACTATGAGGAACATCCTTCCTGCATCTACCCTGTCTAACCCTGTCAGAATTTTATAAGTTTCTATGAGGTTAACCACCCCCCCCCCCCCTCCAGCGAATATAATCCTAACCAACTCAATCTCTCCTCATACATCAGTCCCGCCATCCCAGGAATTAGTCAGGTAAACCTCTGCACTCCCTCTATAGCAAGAACATCCTTCCTTAGATAAGGAGACCAAAACTGCACACGATATTCCGGGTGCAGTCTCACTGAGGCCCTGTGTAATTGCAGCAAGACATCCTTGTTCCACTCTCGATGAAGGCCAACATATCATTTGCCTTCTTTACTGCCTGCTACACCTGCATGCTTACCTTTTGCAACTGGTGTATGACGATACACAGGTCTCATTGCACATTCCTCAATTAGTGCTGTAGTCATTCCCCTGTAGCAGAAGAATGAGCAGAGACACAAGCTGAAGACATTAAAGAAGGATATGGATGATCTGGACAGAGCCAGTAAATCTGACTTGCAGAAGATGGCATGGGAGAAGACCAAGCATTTCATAGATACTGATCCAAACTAATCTCTGGTGGCCACAGCAATGGAGGCAGGGGTACCAGCCAAAGTGCTGAATGAAGCTCTGAAGCTGCCCGAAAGCGGCAGTAATGCTGTCTGTTATGGACAGCGATGTAAATTGCATGCTTATGCAGGAAGTGGTAAAACAAGAGTCTGAAAACCAGTGACTGAGTCAACTGCATCCTGGATCTGCTGAATGGATGAGGAGGAGGAAAGGACATACCTGCCCAAACCATAGGGAGCCACAGGGCGGCACAGTGGCGCAGTGGTTAGCACTGCTGCCTCACAGCCAGGGACCCGAGTTCGATTCCCGGCTTGGGTGACTGTCTGTGTGGAGTTTGCACGTTCTCCCCGTGTCTGCGTGGGTTTCCCCGGGTGCTCCAGTTTCTTCCCACAGTCTGAAAGACATGCTGGTTAGGCGCATTGACCCAAACAAGCACCGGAGTGTGGCGACTAGGGGAATTTCACAGTAACCTTCATTGCAGTGTTAACGTAAGCCTTACTTGTGACTTATAAATAAATTTTACTTTAGAAACATCAACTGCCTCGAAAAAACACAAAGCTGGCAACTGAGTTTAAAATGAGACACCTCAAAAACTAACTCAAAAAGTTGCAATGAAATATCACTTGAAAGACCATTCTGCAGGTATCAGGGGCTCGCTCCTCTCTTGGGGGCCAGGGCTGCCGATGCTGAGGTGATCGTGTTCCCTACCAAGTGATTGATAGCAATGCAGTCTGTTGATATTACGACCATGAATGTCTGTCTGGATAAGTCAATAACTAAGTCATTAATCATCTATGTTAAATTTTCTATCTGTTACAATGCCTGCAGTTAGCCTGCGCTTAATTAAGTCTAAAAAAAAGGGACTGGTCATGAGGAAATTTGTGCTTTTAAATGGTTCTAATTCATTGAAATAAATTTGCACCCAGAAGGTTATCATAATACTGGATCCAAAAAAGCTGCCTCATTATCTAGTTATATATTAGCATTCTTCAGGAGGCCATAATAATGAAACCTCTATTATATGAACTGAATATTTTAATCTCACTTGTGGCTCCACGTGGACTTCTGCAATGTATTTATGGTGGCGAATAAGGAAATGGCAGAAAAACGAAAGATTTTTGCGTGAGATTTTCTGACCCCTCCCCCACCTGCAGCAGGCTTTCTGGCAGTGGAGACGGCTCCCCACTGGCTCCCTACAGGATCGTCCAGTCCGACCAATGTCCACTCCATTTTGCTTGCTCACCCATCCCGCTGCCGGGGAACCCACTGTGGGCGGGGTTGCGGGGGGTTTAGTGGGACCAAGAGATACCACCAGCAGGAAAGGCCGGAAAATCCCTTTGTGTCTGTCTTCACGGAGGAAGATGTAAAAAAGCTCCCAGGATTACGAGAGAACCAAGGAAGTAGTGAGAAAGAGAAACTGGAAGAAATTAATATCAGTAAAAAAAGCAGTGCTGGAGAAATTCATTACACTGAAAGTTGATAAATCCCCTGGACCTGATGATCTATATCCCAGAGTGTTTAAAGAGGAGATAGTATGGAGATATGGAGATAGTAGATGTGTTGGTGATCATCTTCCAAATTGTATAGATTCTGGGATGGTTTATACAACTACAGACCTATTAACCTGACACCAGTAATAGGGAAAATGCCGAAATCTATTATAAAGGATGTGATAACTGGCCACTTAGAAACTAATGGTAGGATTGGGCAAAGTAAACATAGATTTAAGAAAGGGAAATGTTGTTTGACAGACCTGTTGGGAGTGTTTTGAGAAAGTAATTAGCAGAATAGGCAAGGGGGAAACCAGCGGATGAGGAGTATTTGGATTCTCAGAAGGCATTCGATAAATTCCCATACAGGAGGTTGGTAAGGAAAATTAGAGGACATAATGGATTGGAGGGTAATATACCTGGATTGATTGAGAATTGGTTAACAGATAGAATACAGAGAGTAGAATTAATGTGTCATTCACTGGTTGGCAGGCTTTGACTAGTGGGGTACCTCAAAGATTAGTGCTTGGGCCCCAGCTATTCACAATTCAATATCAATTATTTGGATTTGGGGACTAAATGTATTATTTCCAAGCTTTCTGATGACGGATGGAAATGTGAGTTGTGAGGTGGCTACAAAGAGGCTTCGAAGGTATTTAGACAGGTTCAGTGACTGGACAAGAACTATGCAGTTGGAATACAATTTGGAATTTGTGAAATTACCGACTTTGCTTGGAAGAACAGAAATGCAGAGCTATTCTTAAATGGCGAGAGATTGGCAAGTGTTGATGTCCAAAGGGTCCTGGGTGCCCTTGTTCATAAATTACTGAAAGGTAACATGCAATGGCAGTGATCAATTAGGAAAGCAAATGGTACGTTGGCCTTTATCACAAGAGAATTTAAGCACATGAGTAAAGAAGTCTTGCTCCAATTGTACAAAGACTTGGTGAGACCACACCTAGACCATGGTGTACAGTTTTGGTCTCCTCACCGAGGTACACTTCACATAGAAGGAATGAAACATCAGTTCAACAGACTGATTCCTGGGATTGTGGGGTTTACTTATTTAGAGAGATTTAGGCAACTCAGCCTCAATTCTCTAGAGTTTAAAAGAATGAGAGGTGATCTAATTGTATCATACAAAATTCTCACAGGGCTCGACAAGATCAATGCAGCAAGGGTGTTTCCCTTGGCTGAGGTATCTTGAACTGTGACAAGAAGGAATTTCTTCACTTGAGAGGGTGGTGAATCTTTGAAATTCTCTTTCCAGATGGCTGTGGAGAGTCAGTCATTGAGTATATCCAAGACAGAGATCGAAAGATTCCTAGATATTAAAGGTATCAATAGATATAGGGATAGTGCAGTAAAATGGCACTGAGGCAGAAGATCATTGATTGGCGGAGGAAGCCTGAGGGGCTGAATGGCAAACCCCTGCTTCTGTTTCTTATGTCCTATGTTGTTCCTACCTATGTTCACAGCACTGGAGTAGACTCTTAACTGTCCTCTAAAACGGCGAGTTGTCGCGCACCCTTCTCAAGGGCAGCTGAGGAAAGACAATAAATACTTGTCTTGCCAGCCGCATCCACATCTCATGAATGAATAAATGAGATTTCCAGTTCTTTAATAAAAAGTAAAATCTATTCTAAACTGTCATGGTGGGATTTGAACTCTTGCTGTATAGGTTATTGATCCTGGCCTTTGGATTATTTTTTAGTGATGTAACCATTGGCCTACTGTACCGGTGCCTTTCTAAAATAAATATTTGAAACAAATTTTTAAAATATAAAGAAACAAACTTCAAGAGTCAACAGAAACGATATCGTGGCTCACAAAATGGGCGGTTTTTACCTTGAAAGGTGAACATTTATTCATTTTTCTATCTAAAACATTACAAGATGAACTAGCAGACGCATGTAAAACAGACAGAAGTAAAAAAAAAAACAGTGTTAATTTAGGAACTAATCTGTTAGACATAATGAAGGTATGGGCAGATCAACTCACTACAGGCAGGTGCTCCCTCTCTGTCTGTCTTGTATAGACCTTTCTTTGAGGAGTAGAAAATAAATTAATTGTAAAATGGTTCAACAATTCAAATAACCCAGCATCACTACTTTTGTTGTGAAAAAACTGTGCCCCATCATGCCCATCTATCTATCAGCCTTGGCATCAAATGTAGTGTTTAGAATGAAATCTGCTAAAACTAGATAATTTGAACATATAGATAATTTTAAGGGTAAACTAGGAGATGGATGTAAATGAGACAGAAGAAACAGTACATGTTAATTTAGCAACTAGTGAGTTAAATGCAAGGTATTAAAAATTATTGTCCCACTGAATGCACAAGCTGATAAAGTCAGTACTAAAGACAAAATGAATTGGTTTTCCAGACAAATTCCCATTTATGGGTGTCACCCAGCTGACCAGGGTGAAAATTAATGTTCTCCTGTCTTTACATGATTTATTGAAAGCATAAGGCTAGACATTAGGCTGAAGTTAATTTACAAAACGGTAGGTTTCAGTGATGTTAACGATATATTTTACAACAGTTGTTGTAACGTGAGATAACTTCAGTCATTGAGCAATTTTATTGTTACTTTACTGCTGCTGTTCGGGTGGCATTTAATGCCCACCTCCCCGCTGAATTTAGTGGCAGGGGCATTTAATCAGGCAGGAGGGTAGCAGGTGGGGATCCTGCTGCTTTCCCACCTCCATCCTGATTAAGTCTGGTGGGAAAGCCCATGGATGGCCTTCTTGCCCTGTCACCAGTTGCGTGAGAAATTAATGTCCATTTGCTTCATTGCACTGCCATTAGTATTAACTTAGCCATGGGCAGGGGGTTTGCTGTATGGGGAGCATGATAAGTAAGCCTCTGTGGATTGCTTGCAAAGCTCCCAGTGCTGCGGGGGGGGTGGGGTGTCCCTCATTCAAAGGCGTACTCTGCCTGATTGAGGGACCCATCATTAGGAAGGAAGGTGTCTGCTGAGAGCTCCCCTCACCACCCTTGCGTCTGACACCCACCCTGCACTCCTTCTCCCACCACCTCCCTCCCCTCCCCCCCAACACTCATCTTTGTCCTGGATTCCAGCGATAGTCCTGAACTTTGGGTGGATGTAGTACTAGCAGTTGTCACCACCTCCCCAGTGGCACTGCTGTTCAATAGAACTCATAGCTTCTCAATGGCTGGCAGCTCTCACCAGGCAGACCTTTGCCCACCCCCTCCCCGCACCTTCCCATCCCCATTCCTCCTCCTTGCCCCCCACCCCTGTCCCCGTACCCTCGCACTAGTCCGATTAAGTAGCCTTCCTGAAAAAAGATAACATCGGGCTCCCTGTGGCTCTCCAGAGGAGAGGTGAGACTCCTGTCACTTCCATTAAATCCAGTCCTTTGGTTCAGCATCAATAGAATTGAAACAGTTGGGACAGTTTCATTTGTCTTTTGTAATCTGTAAGTGAGTTCAGTTTGATACTCGGCTCGGAATTGGTATTTTAAAACCATCTGATTTGTGAAATTATCTCCCATCTACTCTGTATTCATTTCACAGACCTCAATGTCCAACTGGAAGTTGGGTGCAACTTAAAATGTAAATGAGATATGATTGGCGAAAAAAACAATAGAAACAGCTACTGAGTTGTCTACTTTCAGATTCAATAGCAAAAATCTGAAGATTAGTTGTTATTTCATAGACATGATCAACTTAATCTTGTGGCAGAGTCATGATTAAATTACACAGACCTAGTTTTGCTGCCTAAAGTGTAGCATACACTGCCCTAGGTGCGCCAATAGAGCAGAAACAGAACTCTGAATGAAGCTGCTGGTGGGTATAATTCACTCCCAAAGGGTCAGGGTCAATACTTCTCGTACATCCAGTTAATAGGAAGGCTTGTTGTGGGAGAGCTCTAATCCCTCATGTAACCTGCATTAATGGTACTCATACCAGTATTACAAGTTCACCAGCCAGCTCACTATTCCCCTCAAAATAAAGTATTTAGAGCCAGAATTCTAAATGTAACAATTAACAGTGGTCCCTTAAATAGCAAATATCAAAAATTAAGAATATGCCAATGAGAATGGACGTGTGACCGACCTGATCATTGTTAAGCAGATGTGCCCTTTTTATTGAAAAAGACCTGGAAGGACATGTGTGCTGGGAACATTTTGTGTTCTCAAGAGGAATGATCATTCTGCAGAAAAGAACACTTTTGGCATCTCATGCAAATATTAAGCAATTAGCACAGAATGGA
This sequence comes from Mustelus asterias, assembly GCF_964213995.1. NCBI lineage: Eukaryota > Metazoa > Chordata > Chondrichthyes > Carcharhiniformes > Triakidae > Mustelus > Mustelus asterias. Next base: position 141,988,964 of record NC_135801.1, on the reverse strand, counting down.
TAAGATGCAAAACCTTTTCAGGTTCTCCCAACTTGATCTCAACTCATTTCAACTCATTTTTGATGCACTAGTCCCCAATAAAACTGTTAATCTCTATCATCTTGACAGTTCTGCTGGGTATAGTCCTCATCTTTACTCTCAAGTCCAAGGGACACATAATATGGTGGAAAACTGGCTTAGCTGTTCACCGCCAGATTCTGGATACTCAACAATATGCATATTGAGTTGTCTGCTGACGCTGCTCACTCTTCCAGGATCATCCTGGAATGCAAAGATAACGCACCCACAGCCCCCCCCCACAACTCCGGCCTCCGTCCCCCGAATTTATTTTCTCTACTCTAAACTGACTTCTTAAAACTTCCCTCTTCTGTTACCCCCACCTTCACCTCGAGCAGCAAGCGCAAGTGAACTCATGGGCATCTTTGTCACGAAGAAGACCATCCAACCAGCTGCCTCTGCCACCTACCTCTCTTCCACAAGCTCACTTGGCCAAATTTCCTCTAAAGCTCCCCCTGCCCAAGCTCTGGACTTGCATATTTCTCCAGTTTCTCTGCTATCTCTTCTCAAGCTCTCTCCAAGCTCATCTTGCTCATGAGATCCTATAATCGTCTGACTGTCTAACGTCCCCGCAGGTCTCCATGTTAGCTGATACTGGAAATGGTTTTCTCTTGTCAGGTGCTGTCCCTCTCTCCTTTACTGTCATCACCCCTCTTCTCAAAAAACTAAAATACCCCTTGACTCCAGCTTCCTTGCAAACCACTGCCTCAGCTCCAATCTGCCCCTCCACTTGAACATGTCGCCGCCTCCAAACCCAGGCCTATCTTTCCTGGAACTTCATGTTTTAATCCCTCCAATCTGCCTAACCACAATATTGAAATGGCTCTTATCAAAGCCACAAATTACATCCGATGTGTACAGTGAGAAAGTAAAGTGTTCTCTCCTTCACATTCTCAACCTGACTGCAGTAATTTGACATGGTTGACAGCATCATCCTTCTCCACTGTTTTTAGCCGAAACGGCTCTCACTTGGTTCCATTCTTATCTATTTAATTATAGACAGAGTATCATTTGCAGCAGCTTTTCTTCCTGCTCTCACAGTGTGGCTTCTGACATGTCCCGAGGATTAATCCTTGGATTCCCTCTTAATTCTCATCTCTGTGCTCCCCCTCAGCAACATCATCCAAAAGGATGGTATTAGTTTTCACACATATGAAGGTATCACACAGATCTACCTCAGCACCACCTCTCTCTCTGCACCCCCCACCCCCCTACCCCACTATTGCTAAATGTTTACTGACGTCCATACTAGAGGACTAGAAATTTCTTCCAATGAAATATTGGGAAGGTTGAAGCCAATGTCTTTGGTCACAGGTCCAACCTCAGTTTCCTAGCTACCGACCCCATTCCTCTGCCTGGTAACAGTCTTAGGCTGAAACAGACTGTTTGCAACCTTAGTGTCATATTTAACCTATGAGATGAGCCTTTGATCACATATTCATGTCATCATTAAGACCAACTATTTCCATCTCCGTAACTTTGTCTATTCTGCGCCGTCTCAGGTCATCTGACACTGAAATTCTCATTTATGCTTTTGTTACTTCTGGACTTGACAACTCCAAAGCCCTCCTGACTGTTCTCGCACATTCTATCTTCTGTAAAATTATGACGATCCAAAACTCTACTGCCCAGGTCTTAACTTGCAGCAAGTTCCTTTCACCTATCACCCCTGTGCTCGCTGACCTACATTGGATCTCGGTCAAGTAATGTATTGATTTTGCAATTCTCATCCTTAGTGACCCTAAGTGCATGTGGCCCTGCAAAAATACAAATTAAAACCCCCATTACAGTCTAATATCTGCTCTCCCAGCAAGTCTGTTGGCCAGTGACGAATGTAAGAACATGAGAAACATCAAAATGTAAACAAGCCAGGCAGATTAGCAAATCTATCTTCTATGTGTAATTACCCAATGCTAGACTGTACCCTGCTTGCTCAATGTTTGGCATAGGTTTGGTGTGACACTCTCTCAATATTCAGCGACTCTCTCAACCCTGGCCTGCTGGTCTCCAGCGACATTTCACAGTTTTCTTTCAACTCAGCATCATGTCCCTAAAATATTTTGGACAACTCACCGACGTGTATTTCAACAGTGGGGAAAGTTAATTGACAAGAAATGATTGTGAAAATGTAATTGTTGCAACATTGCCTTACAGTTTGCAACAACTTTTTTTCCTAAAAAATAACTTGTGGCTAGTTACAGTAAACAAGATAAGAAAGTTATTGATCGAGACCTCCATGATTCAGATGCCTAGTTCTAAATTTCAGTGCAGCTTTACACCACAGGGCTCTGTCAATGAGAGCTTAAAGGTTGTTTACTAACGATACATGTCAAAGAGCTACACTTACCAAGAATAATGCAGCAAGTGTCAAATTAGATTATGGTTATTTGTCCATAAAGATTCAGCTTTCAAACAAACCCATAGAAATTTAAACGGAAAATGCTGCAAAATCTCAACTAGTCCGACAGCAGGGTCGCGATGAAGGGTCTTCCAGACTCAAAACATTGGCTCTATTCTCTCCCCACAGATGCTGTCAGACCCCCTGAGATTTTCCAGCATTTTCTGTTTTTGTTTCAGATTCCAGCATCTGCAGTATTTTGCTTTTATATTGGCAAAGAAATTTGTTTGGGCATGTCTTTGGCAGGATTGGCATTTTGCAGGCAGCGCATGATTCTTCATGTGGATGGAGCGAGGGAATAAAACTGGTCGGGGGCCCCTGATTGCCACTGCATGGACGGGCAGTCAGCATTAGCAGTGCTGTTCAATAACAAATGTCTAATCAGAGATGTGGTTAACGGGGGTTCCTAACAATCTAAATTCTCACTGAACCTTTATAAGGAGAGATGCACTCTAGCTGCAGGCAACCTTCCAACATGTCAGGGAGAACCTTCAAGAACCACAAAGCAGCTGATTAAGGTACCTTTTTTTCATTCATTCATGGGACATGGGAGTCACTGGCTGGCCAGCAACACCCATGTCCCATGAATGAATAAAAAAAACTGTTGGCATAGGTGATGTGATGGAGTAGATTAGTGACAGAGGTATCACCCTCATATCACCCTGATGTACCTAAATTGCAGAAACATGATTAATCACCTGACCAGGATGCTGAGTTAAAATTCCTAATTCCTACACACTATTAGTCCTGTACTATAAGCCTAAAGTATTAAAGCGGCAGCACATTGAACCATTCTCTTCCCCGATTATCAACATACTCCTCCATTCCCTGCAGTACACTCCTTTCTGCTATACTCTGCACCTCCTACTTTCTGCACTATTACTGACTTCACTCCTCACACACATGCCATGTTTTGTCCACTATCTATCCTGACACATTCCCAAAGTATCTCACTCAGCTGCCGCTAACATTCTGCATGCTTTCTTGTAGGGTAAGTTCATGATCAATAGCAAGGCAGAGACAATGGCAGAAGGAGGAAGAACCGGCAATAAGTAACTCTGCATATCATGGAGGATGTCACAGAGTCCGTGAGCATGGATTGCACCTGGAGTGTGGCGAACGGTGAGGACATGTCCGCAGGACTCTTGGCTTTTTTACACTCTTTCACTTCTCACTAAAATCTCGCTGTCACACACTATTCCTGTCAAAATGTAACTGCTTTCAGCAGCCACTTATCTGTCTATGCTTATCTTTGACACTGAATAATAATCCTTGGCCCTCCCTTCCATTTCAGGTGAAGCACATGTAGAATGCCTAGAAACTGAGGTGCTGGAGGAAAGCAGCTCTCATAATGACACAGTCACAGTGGCTTTACAACAGTATGTCTGCACTGGAAGACTCGCCGAGCACTAGTGTATAGAAAAGGATAGCCCAGGAAATAATATAGTGCACAAAAACAGAAAATGCTGGAAAATCTCAGCAGGTCTGACAGAATCTGTGGAGAGAGAACAGATCTAACATTTTGAGTCTGGATGATCCTCCATCAGAGTATTATAGTACAGTTGTTTAGAATGTAGAACCACTACAAACTGGGAGATTGATTCAAGGCTATAATCAAGATGCTCCAATGGTTTCATCTATGTACATTTTCTTGAGGTGTTTAGGTTTGTTCGATTGCTGAAGCAGATTGAGGTGAGACAGCCTGTTACAAAACAGCTGTATATGCCTTAGAACATAGAACATTACAGCGCAGTACAGGCTCTCGATGTTGCGCCGACCAGTGAAGCCAATCTAAAGCCCATCTAAGCTACACTATTCCAATATCATCCATATGTTTATCCAATAACCATTTGAATGCTCTTAAAGTTGACGAGTCCACTACTGCTGCAGGCAGGGCATTCCACGCCCTTACTACTCTCCGAGTAAAGAAGCCTCCTCCTTTCTTGCTCCTTCGCCCCCTCACCAGGCCTGTGCTACCTTGCCTCTTGCTACTTTTGTCATTCCCCCTGATAGAAAATCCCAACAACATTCCCATCTTTCCCAGTATGCTTGCCAGTGAAATGATAGAGTACGGCTGCAGTCAAAAGTCAGCTCCAAAAATTATTTAACATTAATTACTTCCTAACATCAGCCAAAGCAGCTGGGAAGTTGTTTCATGAATCCATGGATTTAATGAAAGTGGGGATTCCTTTAAAACATCACTGCTTCCTGAGTATTCTCACCATGTTTTTCTTGGTGGGATTAAGAATAATCAAACCAAATGTTTCCAATCATCAATTTCCCAAAAGGTTCCTTGCCTGGATAAATGTAGGTGAACTCAGCGTTCATTTCAAGCAGCCAGGGATGCCTTTGGAGAGTCTTAGCTAGAATGCAACAGTCACAATGTGCCTGCATTTCCTGCATAGGATGCGCCACCGTGAAATTTGTATGAAGAATGTTCATTCGTGTCCAAAACTGGGAAAACTCAATTGAATTTCTACCCTGTAACCTGTTAGTATTAATGAATTCAAAACTATCACGAGCTTTGACATTTGTCAAAATAGAATCTATTGGTGCCAAACAACTTTCTTATTTTTTATTGCTGTTGGGTTATGAGATTGACATCATGGATATGTGGCTTTGATAGTGTGAGAAGGGTTACTTGGTTGATTAGCCAACAAGAGAGCATTACATATTGTCTGAGGGGCTTATTTAATTCTAGATAATAGAACCAGATATATAAATAACACGGTTCTACAGTTTGTGTGTTGCTGCTCTTTTGCGTGTATCAAAAGCAAGCAAAATAAAATGGCAACACCTGAGAGGAGCTGCAGAGATGGCAATAACACAATAGGCCATACTGTGAATCTGCCGTGAATATTGGCTAATAGTGTTCATAAATCTACAACCTTAATAAATGATTGGAATGTTGGCACAGAATATAATGCAATTGGATACTATTAAAAATCCCAAAACCTGGACTTCTACATTTATGTAGTAAGTATAATTAATTATCAAAGAATCCGTGGGTGAATAATGAAACCATCATGGCCACATATCCAACAACATCAAGAAATAGGATATGCGAATTTTGAATTTTGTCCCCATTAAGATAATGTGGCAAAGGGTACTCCGGAATTCTGAGCAGCTTGTAACGTCCGCATCTTTAGTTTTAATCACTTTCGCTCTTATCAAATGAGCGAAAAAAAACCAATCGGTTCCTTCAAAGATCAATAAAGTATCCATGATGGTTTCATTTTAAACAGATTCATGAACATCTTCTTCAGGGATGAGCACACACCAAAAGCTGAGTGGAAGGTTTGATCCTTTTTGGCCTGGAGTGTGCTTTTAATGATGCTGTCTGGGGCTTGCACTCTGATCACTGAACAACTTTGTTAAATGTAAGCTGACAAACAACTGTGAATTATTTAAAATATTGCCTTATACTCATGCCACCACCCCTCCCCCCCCAACACTGCCTTCTTTTCAAACAATCAATATTTATGTGCCAGTAGCAGATTGCTCAATTTTTCTTTCTATTGTGCATGGCATCCAGCATCTCTTGAGACTCTTTGTCTAAAGACCACAACCTTACCCGTCACAAGCCAAATTGGGTCACCAATGGAGTGTGTACACAGACTCTATTTTCCATCTAGTTTATTGTCTGAGTTGCAGAAGAAGCATTTTCCCAAAATGTATTGGATCTCTGATAGAGCATGCTCACCCACTCCATTTCACTGTCATTTTTGTAATTTTCTTTCTCCCCATCACTGTTCAAAATTAGAAACTGCTCTGGAAGAGCTGCCTCGTTGTAAGTGAAATGCTCAACTAGTCATTAACAAAATTCCAGTGTGTTACTCTAAGACAGTGGGTATATACAGATGAGCTATGGAACAGTTTGTCAACAGAACAATGTCCTTTTGAGGAATTTCCTTGTTTGAACTGAAAGTTGTTGAAGAGAGGGCACACTACGTGCCCCAAGATCAGTACATAAATACTGGCATGCTGCCTGGCTCCTGGTTGATTTGTCTCTAGCAGGTGATGGTTAGAATGCCGAGCCTGTAATGGCATTCAGCTGCTTCATTAGGCCCTCCAGACTGGCCATTTGCTCACTCAAGTCATCTTGCTCATATACCTGAATGAGGAAACATGATAGCCATGTTTTACACTGTGCAGACATTTCAAAGTATGGAAAAGACAAAACAGCACGATGAAAGGATCTCTTAAAAAAAAATCTCTCAGAGCTATTCTAAATACAATTTAATAGACCTTGCAACTGACTTAACACTCAGTTCTGAATTCAGGATAAAACACACTTGGTACTATTTTGACCTTTTAAAAAATAACATTTGCAGGTACTCCTGTGATGTTGTTTGTATAGAATGAGATCCGAACAAGGGCAAGTTGACATGGTGGCGTCAAACACAGGAAGGAGATTGTGATTTCGTCCATCCTGAGGCCTAATCTGGAGCCAATCTCAGATAAACTTACAACTGGTCAGGTTTAGTGCGAGAAAATATAATACTTGAAATGTGACAGTGTCTAAAATTCTGACTGAACAAAAATAAGTACTAGATTTGTATCTTTTTGGTCAAACAAGTTCCTACCTTCTGTTACCACATATAGCTTTCCTGCTTGCCTGCTATTTCTAAATCTGCCTCTATTGTGTCCTATGAATAAAACAACAGCAGAGAATCTTATCCTGCTGACAGTATGCTGACTTCATTGACAGCAATTGTCATCTTACTGAAGGCCAAATACTGCTAACATATGATAGGACATTTCTTCCCGTATCAGCTATTTTGCTTTTAAGATGTAACTAATTCTATTGACCTTACATTAGATTGGTCCTCTGTCCTGTGGCTCTCCTCTGTGACCTCTGGGGCTGTTGGGACAGAAACAGGAAGCAGCGGAGATCTCGCTTTTCCAGCCAGTCCCAGTGAGGCCGTCTTACCATGACTCAGCGTAAGATTAGAACCTGTGATCAGAATCCACAAAACACCAAAGTTAAATGACGCGTAGCTCTCATCAGGCAATGCATGTTTTTATAAAACAATTACATAATTATAAAATAGAATTTGTGCGAGATGTCCCTCTTATAAATGGAAACTTGCAAAATGTGTAAGTGGTGGAACACACAAAGCAGGAGGTGTGGGGATACCCCTACACAAGGTGGAGTGTGAGGTCGTTAGCCCCGTTTGCCATGTGCAACCTCCTCCACCCACCCCACCCCCATCCCCACCCCACCCCATCCAGAACAGTGCTGTATGCCTGGCAGAAGGTAGTAGCTAGGTTCAATAGAGTTTTGAAAAGATCCAGGCTTGAAAACTGCACTGGCACTTTTGCTTGTCCTCCCACTGTGCATGGCCCAGAAGCCACTCTCTGAGACCAGATCGTTGACAGGAATGGTTTCAGGGGATGTCCCACTGGGCGCTCATATTGGAAGGTTGGTAGCGCACCATGGTGGAAGAGGCCTGAACTTTACCTGTGGGGCTTGAAGGCTCCTTGCAGCTTCCTATGGAGGCCGCCAAGTTCAAATTGTAGTCTGGTCCCTATTCTGTCATCAGGACTCGCATGCATATGTTATAAAGAGCTCTGCAGGTTTGGCTCTGTCGAGCAGGCTAAAATCACAAATGGTCAGTTTCTGAAGGTGTGTGCACAACCTTGTTGACCTTAAACTGGGCAGATAGGATTAAACCCCTTCACCCCAGAAACAGATGCGGAAGAAGGCGGCACATTAGACTGAAACTGTTGTGGTAAGAGGACACAACATTTCCATCTGCCCAGCAGTTGGCTCAGGATGCCACAACGTTGCCCACCATCCTTCTTTACATTTACTGCTGACCCCATGTCAAGTCTTCACAAAACAATAGAAGCTTTTCATTTCTGACGAGAAGTACTCAACAGGGAATACATTCAGGTTGAAATTTAAAATTGAATGCTTTTGTACTTTAGCTCCAGAGTGCTGCACGATGATCGATTACTTACTGACAAGCAGTGTAAGCTGCAGGTTCAGAATATGACTATTACTAGCAATATGCTGTTACAATTTACAATATGTGCAGGCTTGCTCCATGCTTATATAACAAGATGCCACAGAATAAAAGAGAACGTTGCTTAACTGAAGGATGGCTCAGAAACAGTTAATTTTTCATTACTGTGATGGAGCCATTGTAGATATTCTTATATACAAGGGAGAGAAGGGAAAATGTCATGGCAGGCCCCCCCCTGAGCTCAGGCTAACTCTATCCAGTTATGTGTCTGTTTCTCCTCGTGCAGTCCCCCACTACCTCTTAATTCTGTAGACTGACCTCAGTTTGCATGCTTTCGAGCCAATATTCAAATTTCCATTCATTTCCTGTCATTTCTGACGTGCAGCAAGAAGCTGCCCACAATTCTCAGGTCAAGTCAGTACATCGTGCGCCCAGTGTCCCCTGACCAATGTTTGCAAGCATTGCCAAAGTTACAGTCAGGAGGTAGCAGTGGGAGAGTCACATTGGACAAGTGAGACGTAATGAGTGCTGGTGGCAGATAAGGCTCCTGCCCAGAAAGCCGCATACTGCCTTCCATCTTATCAAATACTATGATGTGCTGATCAAGCACTTGTTGCTATTCAGCTGGAAAGAAAGTTAAAGGCATGGATTTTTGCGTGGCTCGAGAAAACCCGATATGTGCACTTTGATGCCTTCCAAAACACCCACATGTGAGATTTTTCTCTTTTCACACAGGGATTGGGTTTGCGGTATGTTTTCTGAGCCACGTGTGGTGCATTTGTGGTGTACGTGGAGAGATGGATTGGTTAAAAGGCATCACCTCGGTTCTCCAACACTGTAGGCCAGATCTCAACATCATTTAAAGGCACCCTAAACCTCACCCCCTTCACCACCCCTACCTATCTCCCATGTCTCCTCAGCTGACCCATGCCACATAATGCAACCTCAGATCACCAATGCCACCTCCATGCCCATGTATCCATAGCCACTTATCCAGTGTGCACTATGCAATCCTGGGAGCTATGCAATAGCATGTGAATTATTTTAAAATCATTGGAGAGAAATTTAGCCTTTAATAGAATCACAGAATTCCTACAGTACAGGAGGAGGCCATTTGGCCCATCAAGCCTGCACCGATAACAATCCCACCCAGGCCCTATCCCCGCAATCCCACGTATTTACCCTGCTAATTTCCTGACATGAAGGGGCAATTTAGTAATCTAATAAAATCCTGAATTCCGACTGCATTGATATTCGAAAAAAGCCACTCCAGTACAGCATTTGAAACCCAACTATATTATCTGAAACTGATGGACACAAGGACAACCTGGTCTCATTGTACATCAACGTTTCCCAATATATCACCATTTTAAAAAATACTCTGCCAGTCTGTTTCTCCATCTGAAGTGGATAACCTCACATTTATCCATGTTATACTGCATTTACCCATTCACTCAACTCACTCAACATTGGAAGAGGTGCTTGTGCATTTTGCATCCAAGGCTTCTCTGAGCTGTGAAAAGGCCATACGGAAATGGTATAGGGTCGGAAAGCCATAGAATCCATAGGACCATAGAATCCCGACAGTGCAGAAAGAGGCCATCTGTCTCACCGAGACTGCAGTGACTCTCCAACAAATCCACTGACAAATCCAACCTGGTCAATTACCGCCCAATCAGTCTACTCTCAGTTGTCAGTAAAGTGATGGAAAGGGGTCATCAACAGTGCTGTCAAGCAGCACCTGCTCAACAATAACCTGCTCAGTGACGCCCAGTTGGGTTTTGCCAGGGTCACTCAGCTCCTGACCTCATTACAGCCTTGGTTCAAACATGGACGAAAGAGCTGAATTCCAGAGGTGAGGTGAGAGTGACAGCCCTTGACATCAAGGCTGAATTCAATTGAGTGTAGTAATTGAGTGTAGTCTAGTAAAACTGGAATCAATGGGTATCAGGGGCAAACATTCTACTAGTTGGAATCATACTTGGTACGTAGGAAGATGATTGTGATTGTGGAGGATCAGCTATCTCAGCTCCAGGACAACTCTGCAGGAGTCCCTCAGGGTAGTGTCCTAGGCCCAACAATCTTCAGCTGCTTCATCAATGACCTTCCCTCCGTCATAAGGTCAGAAGTAAGGATATTTGCCGATGATTGCACAATGTTCAGCACTGTTTGTGACTCCTCAGATACTGAAGCAGTCCATGTTCAAATGCAACAAGATCTGGACAATATCCAGGCTTGGGCTGACAAGTGGCAAGTAACATTCACGCCACACAAATGCCAGGCAATGACCATCACCAATAAGGGACACTCTAACCACTGCCCCTTGACATTCAATGGTGTAACCATCACAGAATCCCCCACTGCCAACATCCTTGGGGTTACCATTGACCAGAAACTCAACTGGACTCACCATATAAACACAGTGGCCACAAGAGCAGGTCAGAGGCTAGGAATATTGCAGCGAGTAACTCACTTCCTGACTCCCCAAAGCCTATCCACCATCTACAAGGCACAAGTCAGGAGTGTGATAGAATACTCCCCACTTACCTGGATGGGTGCAGCTCCAACAACACTCAAGAAGCTTGACACCATACAGGACAAAGCAGCCTGTTTGATTGGCACCACATCTACAAACATCCACCCCCTCCACCATCGATGCTCAGTAGCAGAAGTGTGTACTACCGACAAGAATTCACCAAAGATTCTCAGATAGCACCTTCCAAACCCACAACCACTTCCATCTAGAAGGACAAGGGCAGCAGATACATGGGAACACCACCACCTGCAAGTTCCCCTCCAAGCCACTCACCATCCTGACTTGGAAATATATCACCATTTCTTCACTGTCACTGGGTCAAAATCCTGGAATTCCATCCCTAACGGCATTGTGGGTCAACCCACAGCACATGGACTGTAACTAGGGCTGGGCAATAAATGCTGGCCAGTCAGCGATGCCCATGTCCCATGAATGAATTTTTAAAAAATCCTACACAGACCCTTCCCTCTGCTGTAACCCTTACCATGGCTAATCCACCAAATGTACACATCTTTGAACACTAAGGAGCAATTTAGCATGGCCAATCCACATAACCTGCACATCTTTGGACTGTGGGAGGAAAGACAGAAGAAAATAGTTTTCCCAGCAAAAACAATCGAGTTCAGTGTTTCAAGACCCAATTCACACCTCAATTTCGAGACAACAATCTGACCCAGATCAATCAATACATCGGTTAGCCGTTTGATCCAGATGTGACTTTCTTCCCTGGTTTTACGTTAAGTTTAAGTTAAGTTTATTCATTTGGGTCACAAGTCGGCTTACATTAACACGAATGAAGTTAGAACATAGAAAAACTACAGCGCAAAACAGGCCCTTCGGCCCCACAAGTTGTGCCGAACATATCCCTACCTTCTAGGCCTACCTATAACCCTCCATCCTATTAAGTCCCATGTACTCATCCAGGAGTCTCTTAAAAAACCCTATTGAGTTTGCCTCCACCACCACTGTCGGCAGCCGATTCCGCTCGCCCACCACCCTCTGTGTGAAAAACTTCCCCCTAAAATTTCTCCTGTACCTACCCCCCAGCACCGTAAACCTGTGTCCTCTCATAGCAGCCATTTCCACCCTGGGAAAAAGCCTCTGAGAGTTCACCCGATCTATGCCTCTCAACATCTTATATACCTCTATTAGGTCTCCTCTCATCCTACGCCTCTCCAAGGAGAAAAGAACGAGCTCCCTCAGCCTATCCTCATAAGGCATGCCACTCAATCCAGGCAACATCCTTGTAAATCTCCTCTGCACCCTTTCAATCTTTTCCACATCCTTCCTGTAATGAGGCAACCAGAACTGAGCACAATACTCCAAGTGGGGTCTGACGAGGGTCTTATATAGCTGTATCATTATCCCCGGACTCCTAAACTCAATCCCTCGATTGGTAAAGGCCAGCACACCATACGCCTTCTTAACCACCTCCTCCACCTGCGGGACCGATTTTAGAGTCCTATGGACCCGGACCCCAAGATCCTTCTGATCCTCTACAGTACTAAGAGTCTTTCCATTTATATTGTACTCCTTCATCCCATTTGACCTGCCAAAATGGACCACTACGCATTTATCTGGGTTGAAGTTACTGTGAAAATCCTCTAGTCACCACACTCTGGTGCTTGTTTGGGTACACTGAGGGAGAATTTAGCATGGCCAATGCACCTAACCCTTTTAGACTGTGGGAGAAAACCAGAGCACCCGGAGGAAACCCATGCAGACATGGAGAGAACGTACAGACTCCGCACAGACAAACCGGGAATCGAACCTGGGTCCCTGTGCTAACCACTGTGCCACCCCATGCAAGACTGTCTGTGATGGCCAAAACAATATGAGGATTACAACTGATGGCACGGTTTTATGATGGTCCCAGAGATGCAGAATCAATTATCCTCGGTCATTACCAGGAAAGGATGCCATGACCAGGATGATGCTATATTGCTCCCTGAGATAGAGTGAATGCTTTGTCACAGTCTTTTCCATAAATGCCTTTCTATGATCATGTTTCCATCCTGCTGATCATTTGTTAATGTTCCAAAGACAATGGACTTCCCAGAAATTTTGCCAACAACATCTAGGTGCTTTATTTCCATAGGGACATCCTAACCATGTTCTCACAGCACACAAAAAAGAAAAGAAAAATCATAGGAAAAAGAAACATACAAATGCAATTAGAATGGAAGATAACAATATATCCAATTGCAAAGGCCTTTACCCCTTTAAGACCCCTTTTGTGCGCACAATCCACAATAAATGAGAGAGAAACAACATGGAGAGAGGTGGACCCGGCGAATTATAACAGCGGGATAAGAGACAGCAGCTTCAGAAACAGCATGGAGAGAGGGGAAGCCACCAAGTTAAAACAGTGCATCGGGGAGTGTGTGGGGGCAGGGGGGGGGGGGGGGGGGGCGGGGTCACCATATACAGAGTGGAAAAAAACAAAGCGTGACATCCCAGGTAAATTTATTGGTTGGTAAGTAACTGTTATTTTGAATTACCTATTCTAAGTTGCTTTCAGATTAAAGTTAAATAGGAGAAATATTTTACAGATGAAAAATCTTAAGACCAGTCAGAAATTTAAAAATCAAATTATAAAGTAATTAAGTAAAATAAAGATGCAGAGCCAGGCAATGTGTTGTATCTGCATGATATGTGAGCTGGTAGACCCTGAAAGCGATTAGTTTTGATTTATCTTAGTTTAGACTGACAGAGCTAACAATTGGAAGAGGAATGATAAATTACGCACATGTGAATGCAGTAAGAGAATTAAAACAAGTAACTATGATTTTAAGACATATAAGTTGATACTTTAAATGCATTTCAAAGTATTTGATTGTGATTATACTTTTAGCCAATGCAACGTACCGAAAGGCATAATGGGAAAGTTAACTAGTTTATAGCCAAAGGTCTGGGAACATATTAGTTAGCCAACTCATACCTAGGAGATCCTTATGAGGAAACATACTTTGCAACAATATGAATAGGTCGATTCACAGTCCAGACATAGAGTAGGCATGACCCTGGATGCAGGAACACATGTCTATTCAGCTTGGCAGTGAGCCGGTGGGAACCTCCACTTTGACGCTTATGGTATCGTCTACTGTATGCAGGCAACAAGTAAGTAGCTTGAGCCAAGATGGGAGTAACGTCCGATTTGTAATGGACAAATGAGAAACCATTATGCTGTAAAGTACTAAGCGATTGGCTGAAGTGAAGCATCTGACAAAGATTTATATTGATGTATGGACATTAAATGAAATTACTTTTAAACTAATGTAAGGCAGAGAATCAGATTAAGAAAATGTATAACTGTTCTGCTTTTTTACTGATAACATTAGAACTTATTCGAGCTGTCTGGGTATTCTGTATCTGAGACCATCGATATAATTTCTCCCATTGATCACTGTTTTTTAATAAAGTTTTACTTTTATACTGTGACATTGGTTTCCAGAGTTTAATTGCCATTTTCATCAGAAAACCCTGCTAACAGACCCCATTGTGGTTCCTCATGGCCACAAATGTAGCAAGTGTTGGTTGTTCAATGAGGTCCAGCTCAGAGCTGCTGAGCTGGAGTCTGAGCTTCGGACGCTGTGACACTCCTTTGATTGACTACCTTGAATTCAGCCAGTGGTCAGGAACAGGAGGGTGTGACTATGAGTGAGACAGGTAGGGGGATACAGGAGATAGGGTTGCAGGAACCTCAGCCATTGTCCTTGTCCAACAGGTTTGAGATGCCTGCTTCTAGAAAACTAGGGAAAACATATAAAAAAGGATAGCAACATTTTCTATAAGTATATAAAAGGGTTGGACTGGGGTGGGTACAGTAAGAAGTCTCACAACACCAGCTTAAAGTCCAACAGGTTTATTTGGAATCATGAGCTTTCGGAGCACTGCTCCTTCGTCAGGTGAGCCACTCACCTGAGGAAGGGGCAACCTGGTGTTGTGAGACTTCTTACTATATAAAAGGGAGGAGAGCAGCTAAAGTGAATGTTGGTCCCTTGGAGAATGAGACTGGTGAGTTAATAGTCGGGAATGCAGAAATGGCTAAGACACTAAATAAGTTTTTGCCTCAGTTTTCATGGTGGAGGACACTAGTAACATCCCAATTGTAACAGGTAATGCAGAGGTCATAGAAAGGGAGGAACTTAGAACAATCATCATCAATAGGAAAAAAGTACTGAGCAAACTATTGGGATTCAAGACAGACAAGTCTCCAGGGCCTGATGGCCAACATCCTAGGGTACTAATGGAAGTGACAACAGAGATAGTGGATCCATTGGTTACAGTATTCCAAAATTCCCTGGATACAGGAAAGATTCCAGTGGATTGGAAAAATGCTGATATAATTCCCTTCTTCAAAAAGAGAGACAGAAAGTAGGAAACTATAAACCAGTTAGTGTAACATTTGTCGTTGGGAAATTGTTAGAATCTATGATTAGGGAAGTAGTAACAGGAAATTTGGAGAGTCAAAATGCAATCTATCAGAGTGAGCATGATTTTATGAAGGGTAAATCTAAGCATGATTTTATGAAGTGTTTGACTAAGTTGCTAGGGTTCATTGAAGATGTAACAAACAATGTGGATAATGGGGATCCTTTCAGAAGGCATTTGATAAGGTGCCATACAAAACATCAATACACAAGTAAGATCACGTTGGGTTAATGGTAATTTATTAGCTTGGATAGAAGACTAGCTAACCAATAGAAAGCAGATTTGGTATAAGATCAACATCTGGTTGGAAGTTGTAATTAGTGGTGTGCCATAGGGTTCGGTCCTCGGGCCCCAACTACTTACAATCTCTTAATGACATTGATGCAAGGTAGAAGGAGCTATAGCAGATCTGCAGATGACATTGAAATAAGTAGGATAGTAAATTGCAATGAGGAAATAAGAAATTTACAAATGGAATCTGATAGATTAGGTAAATGGGCCAAGTTTTGGCAGATGGAATTTAATGTGGTTAAGTGTGAGACTATCCATTTTGGTAGGAACAATAGAAAGGCAAATTATTATCTGAACAGGGGAACTCTAGACCAGTTAGTTTAGCATCTGTCATTGGGAAATTGTTAGAATCCAGTGCTTCGGTGCAGAGGGGTCTGGATGTTCTTGTGCATAAATCGCAGAAAGTAGGTACATCAGGTTATTAGGAAGACTTTGATTTGATTTATTTTTGTCACATGCATTAATATACACTGAAAATTATTGGTATACTATATTGTTTCTTGCATGCTATACAGATAATACATATTTTGGCACTTATTGCTCAAGGAATAGAGTATAAATGTAGGGATGCGTGGCTGCAAATATACAAGGCATTGGTGGGACCACACCTGGAGTACTGTGTACTGTTTTGGTTCCCTTACTTAAGGAGGGAATTAGTTGCTTTGGAGGTGGTTCAGAGGAGGTTCACTAGATTGATTCCAGAGATGAGGGATTTGTCTTATGAAGAGAAAGTGACCAGTTTAGGCCTATACTCTTTTGAGTTCAGAAGAATAATCCTCTCCAATTGAGGGATAGAAGACGATAAAGGGTATTAACAGGATAAATGTAGAGAGGATGGGTGTATTTTCCCATCCCGCCTGCCATGGGAATCGTAGCGGACGGGAGGTGGACCATGCAAAGGTCCGTTGACCTCGGGCGGAGTTTTCCGGTTTTGGGGCGAGCACGGT
The DNA here is from genome assembly GCF_964213995.1 of Mustelus asterias. Classification (NCBI taxonomy): domain Eukaryota; kingdom Metazoa; phylum Chordata; class Chondrichthyes; order Carcharhiniformes; family Triakidae; genus Mustelus; species Mustelus asterias. The sequence continues at coordinate 141,972,329 of NC_135801.1, read as the reverse complement.
GGGAAAATCCCACCCGATGTTTCCTTTTGTGGGGCAATTGGTTTTAGGATGAGGGGTGGCAGATTTGAAGCAGAGATAAAGAGAAATACTTCTCTCAAAGGTTGGTGAATCTGTGGAATTCACTACCCCAGATTGCTGTGGATGATGGAACATTGAGTAAATATGAGGAATAATTTGATTAGGGATAGTCAGCACGGTTTTGTGAAGGGTAGGTCATGCCTCACAAACCTTATTGAGTTCTTTGAGAAGGTGACCAAAGAAGTGGATGAGGGTAAAGCAGTTGATGTAGTGTATATGGATTTCAGCAAAGCGTTTGATAAGGTTCCCCATGGTAAGCTTTTGCAGAAAATACGGACACATGGGATTGAGGGTGATTTATGGTTTGGATCAGGAATTGGCTAGCTGTAAGAAAACAGGTGGTTGATGGGAAATATTCATCCTGGAGTTCAGTTACTAGTGGTGTACCGCAAGGATCTGTTTTGGGGCCACTGCTGTTTGTCATTTTTATTAATGACCTGGATGAGGGCATGGAAGGATGGATTAGCAAATTTGCGGATGACACTAAAGTCGGTGGAGTTGTAGACAGTGCGGAGGGAAGTGGCAGGTTACAGAGGGACATAGATAAGCTGCAGAGCTGGGCTTAGAGGTGGCAAATGGAGTTTAATGCGGAAAAGTGTGAGGTGATTCACTTTGGAAGGAGTAACAGGAATACAGAGTACTGGGCTAATGGTAAGATACTTGGTAGTGTGGATGAACAGAGGGATCTGGGTGTCCATGTGCATAGATCCCTGAAAGTTGACACCCAGGTTGATAGGGTTGTTAAGAAGGCGTATGGTGTGTTAGCTTTTATTGGTAGAGGGATTGAGTTTTGGAGCCAGGAGGTCATGCTGCAACTGTACAAAACTCTGGTGCGGCCGCATTTGGAGTATTGTGTACAGTTCTAGTCGCCGGGTTATAGGAAAGATGTGGAAGTGTTGGAAAGGGTGCAGAGGAGATTTACCAGGATGTTGCCTGGTATGGTGGGAAAATCGTATGAGGAAAGGCTGAGGGGCTTGAGGTTGTTTTTGTTAGAGAGAAGAAGGTTAAGAGGTGACTTAATAGAGGCATACAAGATGATCAGAGGATTAGATAGGGTGGATAGTGAGAGCCTTTTTCCTCGGATGGTGATGGCTAGCACGAGGGGACATAGCTTTAAATTGAGGGGTGATAGATATAGGACAGATGTTAGAGGTAGGTTCTTTACTCAGAGAGTAGTAAGGGTGTGGAATGCCCTGCCTGCAGCAGTAGTGGACTCGTCAACATTAAGAGCATTCAAATGGTTATTGGATAAACATATGGATGATATTGGAATAGTGTAGATTAGAGGGGCTTTAGATTGGTTCCACTGGTCGGCGCAACATCGAGGGCCGAAGGGCCTGTACTGCGCTGTAATGTTCTATGTTCTAGAGAGATTTTTAGTTAGTAATGGGTTGAAGGGTTTTGGCGAGCAGGCAGGAAATGGAGTTGACACCAAGATGAGATCAGCCATGATCGTATGGAATAGCGGAGCAGGCTTGAGGGGCTGAATTGCCAACTCCTACTCCTAAGTCTTGTGAGCAGGCTGAGGGCACAGCATAATCCCATTGTTAAGAAGGGAAAATCACAACTATGATAAACAACTAACTAGGCCTCATCAAAATAAAGTTCTCAGACAAAATGCTCTTAGTAATCTGCATAGCATTAACCAGAGTGAAAATCATGTCAGCAAGATTCCAACAAGGATTGGACAAGATCATATCCCAGAATTTCCTGGAATCCATTAATAAAAGTGATGCTGGTGACCCCACAAGGCAAAGATATATAACTGTCATGGTGAGTTACCATTGGCAGCATCTACATGTCATCCAACCAGTAACACTAAGCAAATGAGTATGATTGAGATAATACATGTGGACTTTTTCCAAAAATTACTATTATTACTTGAGATAAATAAAATTTTGACTGTGGATCTCGCCTGTCATTGGACAAAGAGCTGTCCAGGTTGACAATGGAAAAACAGGACAATTGGCCTTTATAAGTAACACGGCCTACAAGTACAACATGTGATAATCAGGAATAGGTGCTGCCCTGTGACAGAGGTGCCGCCAGGTTCCTCTCCTTTGAAGGGGACCTCCTAGAAAATAGGTATCCTGTCCATCCCTCTGGGTTCATTCTACCCCCAAGCCACTTGCCTGAGTCAGAAGTTATTCCATACAATAGGATTCCCAGTGATTGAGCCTGTCAGTGCAAAATCAGAAACCCCCCCCAATGCGTTACAGTGGGAACACTGCTAGAGAGGCAGAAGAGACATTGAGAGAAGCATTCCAAAGATTGCATTCTGCGTTTCACTTAGGGTACGCTAACCTTCTCAGATTGTCCAGAAGTCTCCGCAAATAGAGGACTGTTCCCCAGGGCACCACTGCCGGTGGCCTGGAAGCAAAGGACTTTGTATTTGCAGTTTCTGCCCGTGCATTTTCACTTCAGAGACAAGCCTGAACTGCAGATGAGAACACACGGCAACTACTTCTTCAATTTACCAATTTCCTGCTCAGTGTGTGGTTTCTCCAGTCTCAATCTTAAACTGGGGTTTAAAGGTTGATATACCTACTCTGAATGCACCGTATGCCAGAACATGCCCTATTCATCTCGTAGCAACTGAGGAGCAACTATAGGAGGTTTCTTTTTACTTCACCAGAGCAGCTTATTGATGATACCAACAGCACCACAAAATGTGCAACAAGCAGTATTGACTAAAATGCAATATTATTCTGGTAATCTGTTATAATTATGGTGGATAAAGCACATTTAATCATGATCACAGACTTCACACCACATAGAATGGATGGGGAAATTAGAAAGCTGTATTTCTTCATTCACTCGCCATTCTGCTGACAGAGGGTAAGTAGTCAGATTAAATGTTGCATATTAAAGAAATCCACTGAATGTAAAGTACACTTAAGTACTTTACAGCAAATTCAGAATTATCCTTTTTGCAATGGAACGTTTTCCTGTAACATTATAAGTGTTGCATTTAATTTACGCTTTTGAAAAAAAAGAGGTATAGATTTTCTTCAAGGCACTGTCAGTGGCTTCAATAGGCAAATTAACAGGCACTTGGAAAAGGTCAGACTCGTGCTATGAGATCTAAATGGTGAAGCTCAGTCTTTTATCTGATCCCTCTTCTGATATCATAATGGCTGACTTTGTCAAAATATTATGATCGGATCACCACTAGTATGTCAAATCAACAATGGCATTGCTAGACAAAGCAAAATACCCCGGATGCCAGAAAACTGAAGTAAAAACAGAATAGGCTGAAAATATTCAGCAGGTCTGGCAGCATCTCTGGAGAGAGAAACAATGTCAAGGATGAAGGGGTTGCCTTATGAAAAAAGATTAAGCAGGTTTGGTCTATATCTGTTGGAGTTTAAAAGAATGAGAGGTGATCTCATTAAAATATAGAGGATCCTGAGGGGACTTGACAAGGTGGAAGCTTAGAGGATGTTTCCCCTTTGTGGGGAAGACTAGAGACATTACTCAGATCAGCCTTGACCTTACTGAATGGCAGAGCAGGCTCAAGGAGCCGAAATATCTTCTCCTACACCTAATTATTGTGTTGTTGTGTACTGTTTCAGATGAAAACAGGACCTTCAGGAGATTTTTGGTTCCCTGCATATGTCGGTGCCCTTAAAGCTCCTTCCTGGAGCTGATTATCACCTTCCAAATGATAAGCCCAGGAAACATCATGGATTGGGAAGAATGGAAGAGAAGTCCTCCGAGGACCTGAATCCCAACCCTTTGCACTTATTGGGTGTTGTGGGAACGGAAGTAATGGACAACAGTGGTCCTTGTGAGGGCTGTTACGTTGTTATACTATTCCTAAAGAACTGGGAATTAATTGTTATGTTAATATATGGCCCGCGGTGCTACATTCTCTGTCACATCCCACGAATGTGCTAAATAATAATGTATCAGTCTAACAGTCTACCTGACACACACAGAGCAGCAAGAAATGTGTACGATAAAGCTCCAGCATTTTGAGTTTAATGTGTGATTATTTCTAACTCATAAGACATAACGGAGAAAGTGAAGGTTATTCCACTCAGGGTGATGAAGCTGACTTCATCAGATGAATTTTTCTTCATGTCTGCTCAATTTCAGGTTGCATTGTGGAGGAAAATCCTCAAAAATCTGTACACATGACAGGATCATAGAAATTTCCTACTAAAATTGAATATACTCTACTGATTTACAACTAATTTCTTCAAACTGAGGGATTTTTACAAGACTGTACAAGGCTAGCAGTGTGGGTGGGTGGTGGAGGGGGGTGCGGTTATCAACCTCCTCAGGTGAGTCTTCATGTCACTGGAGACACTAGTGTCTTCTTGTTCTTATTACATGTTGTCACAGGAGCAGACCTTCCTCTGGTATAGTGTCCATTATATAAATACAACAGAACAGGAAACATTAAAAAAATCTGAATCCGAATGTAGATATTACTTTGCTCCTTAATAAATGTAATTACAATTGATTAATGTATTTCATTTCACTGTCAACTGCATATTCAGGATGTACATACACATATAAAAACAACCAAAAATATTTGAAAAAGATCACAATGAAAGTAGACAAATATTCTATTTTGGTATCCAAAGTCTTTTGATTTAATTTGAGGAAAATTGACAGAGCAACTTTTGAAACAAGTGACTGCTATTACGATCTAAATAGTCAGCAAAAATTGTGTGATTTAATTTTATTTTGCGAAAAGCTTTTATTAGAAACTTGATGCATGGCTGCACAATTTAGCACAAGTAGGTGCAAACAGCTGCTATGTAAAGATGCAAAGCTAAAAGCATTACAAAAGGTGCTGTGCTGTTCCTGTGCAAGGCAAATTATCCTCTATCTAGACCCCAGGCACACGTGCAACTCAGGATATCCTCCACTGCATATGACTGACGACTTGTTTTATTAGGTCATTAGAGCAGGAGTAGGCCACAAGGAACCCTGAACCCATATCAATGAGATCATGGCTGATCTTCTACCACAACTCCAATTTCCCACCCAATCAAATATTCCTTTGTGTTAAAGAAAATCACAAATCGTGCCAGCCTGCCACAGAGGAGGCCGGAGCGAGCCGTGACTGACAGTGAGGTTGGCCTGTGCCTGAGAAGTGAGGATCCACTGCATCTCCATCCAGACGACCAGTCTCAAATGAGTTGTCTACTTCCCAGACCCTTGTCCCTACCAGTATCTGAACCCATGTCCATTGTCCTACAGGATCACCGACAGATGAGGCCGGCCATCGAGAGTCGCCGCTCTCTTGAGAGCATCTTGTAGGAGAGCTCCGAAGAGGACAATGATCCAGTTTGCACCAGTGGGAAGGGATCAGGAAGATCAGAATGCAAATCTCAATTTTGGATTTGCACGGAATTTTCCTGACTTAGCGAGATTTGCACCAGGTGCAAAGCGGCTGGAAAATTGTCCCCCAATTTCTAATGTTAGATGTGATTCTGTGATGGAACTGCATTGGCTGAACAATCCCAATCATGTTAGGAATTACACTGAACCAATTTTAGATTGTCAGTCAGGTTGACAATGTGGCTCACTGATGCTTGCTAGTAGCTAAATATATTCATATGCAGTGACCTGCCATCTGCAGGCAAAATAAACGTGTCCAGGCATGTCCACTCTGCATAGGGATTGGTGGGAGAGGGAGGGAGGCCAGTGATCCAGGCTGAATATCGGGGTAGGGGTAGGGGGGTTAGGGTGGGGGTTAACACCATAAGGTACAGGAGCTGAGTTTGGCCATTTGGCCTATCGAGTCTGCTCCGCCATTCAATCATGGCTGATGTGATTCTCAGGCCCATTCCTCTGCCTTCTCCCCATAACCCTTGATCTTCTTATTGATCAGGAACCGATCTATCTCTGTCTTAAAGACACTCAAAGACCTGGCCTCCTCAGCCATCTGTGGCAATGAGTTCCACAGATTCACCACCCTCTGGCTGAAGAAATTCCTCCTCATCTCAGTTTTAAAGTAGCTTCCCTTCACTCTAAGGTTGTGCCCTTGAGTTCTAGTCTCTCCCACTAGTGGAAACATCCTTTCCATGTCCACTCTATCTCGGCCTCTCAGTATTCTGAGAGTTTCAATTAGATCCCCCCTCACCCTTCTAAACTCCATCGGCTTTAGATCCAGACTCCTCAACCACTCCTCATATGACAAACCCTTCATTCCTTGGATCATATTTGTGAACCTTTCTTTCTGGCTGTTATGGTGAGGTCTGAACCATTCTTGTAGATTCTAATATGATCAAGAACCTTACTGCTTTATTGTTGCTTATCAGAAAATGGTCTTAAGTAGGCAACTTGCTATGGTTAACACAATTCTTATTATTCTCAGAATAGCACCAGAAAAACTGAAGAGCTGCAGATTAAAATCTATTGCTTTCACCCCAGCAGAGAGGGAAACGACTTACAGAAATGTTCCCTCTTGGCTCCTATCCTGATAGTGCACGATGTTGAAAAAAAAGAAAAAGCTTGCGTTGGGCCTCTGCCAAGGCCAGCATATCCTTCCTTTGGTATGGGGCCCAAAACTGCTCACAATATTCCAAATGGGGTCTGACCAGAGCCTTATACAGTCTCAGCAGTACATCCATGGTGGGGGGGTCAGCTTGCTGGCAGGGAGGGGGGGGGGGGGAGGGGATTCTGGGTGGTGGGTTGGGACCGTGGGGAGGGGGGCAGTGGGTTGGAACTGCCAAGGGAGGGGGGTGTTGGGACTGCCGGTGGGGGTGTGTTGCGAGAGATTGGGGCTGCGGGGGGCGTGGAGACTGGGCCGGACATGGTCGGGGGAGGGCCAGTGATCGAGCTGGCCAGCGATCAGGAGGTCGGCACCACGGGGCCACTGCGCATGTGCCAATCATGGCACGGACAGATTGGCGAATGCGCAGTGGCCCACTCAACGCTATGCCACCAGCCTTCCAGGCGGGGATAGGCCCCACCCCCTGAATTCTGGATGAATCATGCTCGTGCACACTGCAGTGCACTGAATGTAGAAGATTCATTTTGAAAGTCCTGCTGAAAAAAAAACAGCATTATTTATTCCAGTTTTCACACAAATTCGACACTTTGAATGTTTTTGGGAGAATTGCGGTCAAGGGGTTTGTCTTATGAAGAGGGATTGGGCAGTTTAGGCCAATACTCCCTGGAGGTTAGAATAATGAGAGGAGAGTTAATTGAGGTGTACAAAATGATAAGAGGGATTGACAAAGTAGATGTGAAGAGGATGCTCCCTCTTGTAGGGCAATCTAGAACATGAAGCCACAATTTCAGGGTAAGGGGTGGCAGATTTAAAACAGAGGAGAAATTACTTTTCTCAAAGGGTCGTGAGTCTGTGGAAATCATGACTCCAGAGTGTGGTGGATGCTGGGACTTTGAGTAAACCTATCAGGAAGAGGTGGACAGATTTTTAATTAGCAAGGGCTGTCGTGAATGGGGAAGCAAGTGGAATTGAGGCGGAGATTAGATCAGCCATCATCGTATTAAATGGCAGAGTAGGCTCAAGGGGCTGAATTGCCTACTCCTGCTCCTAGTTCTTATGATTCTTATGAATTCTTATGATCTGAATGCAAGTTTTTTCTTTTTTTTTTAAACACCATGCACTATCAGGATAGGAGCCAAGAGGGAACGTTTCTGTAAGTCGTTTCCCTCTCTGCTGGGGTGAAAGCCATAGATTTTAATCTGCAGCTCTTACTTCAGTTTTTCTAGTGCTATTCTGAGAATAATAAGAATTGTGTTAATCATAGAAAGTTGCCTACTTAAGACCATTTTCTGATCATATTAGAATCTACAAGAATGGTTCAGACCTCACCATAACAGCCAGAAAGGAAGGTCAAAATGACCACCAGCTTCTCACGGCAATGAGGGATGGGTAATAAATGCTGGCGTCATATCCTATGAACAAATTGAAAAAGAGCTTGGTGGAAAAGTTAACTCGGTGAGTTTCCATATTTGGGGAGAGGGAACTGCTCAGGCAAGTTCATCTTGTGTTACCAGTGGCTGCAGGAGGCATTCAATGATTACAACCATTGGGAACCAGTTATTGTTAATCTTTAACTATTCGCAGATCCAAGGTATGATCATGCTGTTCCATGCAGGTCGGCTACTTGCAGAGTTCTATCCAAGTCTGTTCTCTCAGAGTCCCCTACCATGTGACTTTGCATATCATGCCCTGGGTGGTGCTATTTTCCATGCCCACGTTAACCCTTGCTCTGTCAAACACCTTTATATTACATTGCATGCAAGCAATATCACAACATCCCTCATTCTTCTCGAAAGATAACTTTCCTCCCTTCTATGGATTATTACAATATAATTCAAACTTGCTATCCCTGCTTCCCAATTGCTAGTCTCTTACTTAATAAATTCAGGCAATCTTTAGACCTGACAGTTCTCTCACATCTTGGTCTGTCCTGTTTGGGGGAATGGTGATGGTACTCTGTGCTTTTCGTACTTGGCCATCTCCACTCCATTTGCTTTTCACGCTCCTTTGAGTTGCGTTTCGCTTTGTTAACATCTGCTTCCTTCAGACACTGTGGATGGGATTTTATGGCCGCACTCGTCCCAAAACCAGATAATCCTGCCCGAGGTCAATGGACCTTTGCATAGTCCACCTTTTGACCAACTGTTCTTTTACCTGTTTATTTTCTTATTGACCTTGCTCTGGGGTCTTTTGTTGCCTTTGGCAGGATTGCTCCCTCTCTCTGGGGTCTCTTGTTGCCCTAGGCGCTTTACTGGGAGTTTCCTAGACCAGTCTGGTATTCAGTGTAGCCATTTCCCTATCACAAATGCATCTGGCTTGGCTTTTCTTAATCTCTGTCCCTGAAATTAAGGTTGTTTTTTTTATATTTACTTCAATTGTGTTGCCGCTTTCAGACCAATAACTGTTGCCTTACTTCAGGCTTTCTCCGCAGCTATCAGCTTTCTGGTTTTCAGTTCCCCATGCTGTTCAGGTTTTGGATGACTGTTTTTTTTTTAAAAAACTTTTTAAAACTTCTTTCCTGTTCAGAACAAGCATGGCAGCAATTTCATTTTGTTTCTCTGGCTGATTTGATAGGTTTGTTTTTTAACTTGGAAGGAATCATTAATGTCGACGTCTTGTGTCCTGTGAGTCCAGGCAGGTACACTATTTTTTTACGGTTCTCTGCAGATATTTTCATCTCCATCTCTATTTTTCCAGCACTTTTTTTGGGATCCCTAGGGATCAGCCGCTTCATTCCCCTTCAAGCCTGCTAAACTTTTAAAACTTACTTTAATCTTTGCGCTTTGGGGAGTTTCTCGGCTGTTCAATGATCGGCCTTTTTACAATATAATGCAACAGCCTTCTGTTCCAATTGCCATTTATTTAAAATCTTCAGAGCAGCAGCAATTCTTTCTTTTGTTTTCTTTTAAACTCTACGGCCTTTGTCTATTTACTCTGCCAGCCTTTTTACTTCTGCAGTTCTTTTCTTTTAAACCTTTAATTTTTACTTGCAGCACAGTGGCACAAGTGGTTAGCACTGCTGCCTCACAGCGCCAGGGACCAGGGCTCAACTCCCAGCTTGGGTCACTGTCTGTGTGGAATCTACATGTTTTTCCCGTGTCTGCGTGAGTTTCCACCAGGTGCTCTGGTTTTCTCCCACATTCTGAAAGATGTGCTGGTCAGGTGCATTGACCCGAACAGGGGCCTGAGTGTGGCGACTAGGAGAATTTCACAGTAACTTCATTGCAGTGTTAATGTAAGCCTTACTTGTGACTAATAAATAAACTTTAACTTTACTTTTTACTTGCTTTCTTTCAGATACTCGCTGGATGCTGAGCCTCTGGGACTGCCAACTCCTCAATAATGTATTTTTATATAATTGCTTGCTCACCACCTTGTGAACTGTGGCACTCAGGTTTTTGCAGTTTTTGCTCATCCAGCTTGTGGGTTGGGCAGTTCCCTGCTCACAGCATTCTTGCAATACACCTCTGAGGTGCTCGCCCCTCGAGTTTGGCTTCAGGTTTTCATACCTTGGGTTATTCTTCTAGGTTTTTGCATTTAGCTGCCACCTTCCTTATTGCTGTTGATCATCACTGCCGATCACCATGGTACTTTCGCCATTGGTCATTACCGCCAGTGTGATACATTTTAGAAGATCCCATCACTATCAACATGTTCTGGGATTGATTCTTTAGATGTCTCAATGAGGAGTTTGAGACTTGAATGTTTAAACGTAAACCATTTATTGTTAGCCTTTAACTATTCATAGATCCAAGGTATGGTGGTGCATGGAGCTGTTCCATGCACAGAATAATCATAGAATCCCTACAGTGCAGAAGGAGGCCATTCAGCCCATCAAGTCTGCACTGACCACAATCCCACCCAGGCTCTCTCCCCATAACCCCATACATTTATCCTAGCTAGTCCCCCTGATACTAAGGGGCAATTTAGCATGGCCAATCCACCTAACCCACACATCTTTGGACTGTGGGATGAAACTCACGCAGACACGGGAAGAACGTGAAAACTCCACACAGACAGTGACCCAAGCCATGAATCAAACCCGGTCTCCAGCGCTGTGAGGCAACCACTGTGCCACCGCGCCGCAGGTAGGCTGTTTTCAGAGTTCTTTCCTAGACTGTTCTCTCAGAGTCCCTTACCATGTGATTCTGTAGATCATGTCATGGACAGTGCTTTTCTCTAGTTCCATGTTAACCCGTGCTCTGCCTACGTTTACATCAAAATGTATAAGGGCAATGCACCACAGGCAGCACCCGTGGAGAGCGAGAGTTAATGTTTTAAGCCCAACATGGCCCTTCTTCAGAACTCCAAACACAGAACAGTTTGAAGAAGAGTCAATGGGACTTGAAACATTAGCTCAGTTTCTCTCTCTCCACAGATGCTGCCAAACCTGCCGAATTTTTCCACCATTTTCTGTACTTACTTCAGATCGCCAGCATCTGCTGTATTTTGCTTTTACACAAAAGTGAAAGTCTGGCCAAATATATTCCACCCCATATTTTGCAACAAACAGACCCATTCTGTGCTTTTAGAATCATGTTTGTGATGGAACACGGTGAGTGAAATAGGAGTATATGAAAGGTTATTAATAGCACAAGGCAGAGATGCAATTTACAGCATATGTTGCTCATCTGAGCTGTTTCAAATAGAATGGTTCTGTATCATTCCTTTTCTACAGAAGGCAAGCACCCTGATTCATAGAATCATAGAATCCCTACAGTACAGAAGGAGGCCATTCGGCCCATCGAGTCTGTACTGACCACAATCCCACCCAAGCCCTATTCCTGTAACCCCACACATTTACCCTGCTAATTGCCCTGACACTAGGGTCAATTTAGCATGGCCAATCAACCTAACCCACCCATCTTTGGACTTGAAAACAGATTCATGGACATCATTCGACTTTTAATTCCAGACGCATTATCTGCACGGTGGCAGAGTGGTTAGCACTGCTGCCTCACAGCGCCAGGGACCCGGGTTCAATTCCGGCCTTGGGTGACTCTCTGTGAGGAGTTTGCATGTTATCCCTGTGTCTGCGTGGGTTTCCTCCGGGTGCTCCGGTTTCCTCCTGCATTCCGAAAGACATACTGGTTAGGCGCATTGGCCATGCTAAATTCTCCCTCAGTGTACCCGAACAGGCGCTGGACTGTGGCGACTGGGGGATTTTCACAGTATCTTACTGCAGTGTTAATGTAAGCCTACTTGTGACTAATAAATTAACTTTAACTTTATTGAATTCAATTTTCACATCTGCCATTGTGGGATTTGAACCCATATCCCCAGAGCATTACCCTGGGCCTCTTAGCTTCTGGTCCAGTGACATTATCACTATGCCACCACCTCCTGATTGACATATCTGAAGCAGATTTTGGTACTTCATAGAACATAGAACAGTACAGCACAGAACAGGCCCTTCGGCCCACGATGTTGTGCCGAGCTTTATCTGAAACCAAGATCAAGCTATCCCACTCCCTATCATCCTGGTGTGCTCCATGTGCCTATCCAATAACTGCTTAAATGTTCCTAAAGTGTCTGACTCCACTATCACTGCAGGCAGTCCATTCCACACCCCAACCACTCTGCGTAAAGAACCTACCTCTGATATCCTTCCTGTATCTCCCACCACGAACCCTATAGTTATGCCCCCTTGTAATAGCTCCATCCACCCGAGGAAATAGTCTTTGAACATTCACTCTATCTATCCCCTTCATCATTTTATAAACCTCTATTAAGTCTCCCCTCAGCCTCCTCCGCTCCAGAGAGAACAGCCCTAGCTCCCTCAACCTTTCCTCATAAGACCTACCCTCCAAACCAGGCAGCATCCTGGTAAATCTCCTCTGCATTCTTTCCAGCGCTTCCACATCCTTCTTATAGTGAGGTGACCAGAACTGCACACAATATTCCAAATGTGGTCTCACCAAGGTCCTGCACAGTTGCAGCATAACCCCACGGCTCTTAAACTCCAACCCCCTGTTAATAAAAGCTCACACACTATAGGCCTTCTTCACAGCTCTATCCACTTGACTGGCAACCTTTAGAGATCTGTGGATATGAACCCCAAGATCTCGCTGTTCCTCCACAGTCTTCAGAACCCTACCTTTGACCCTGTAATCCACATTTAAATTAGTCCTACCAAAATGAATCACCTCACATTTATCAGGGTTAAACTCCATTTGCCATTTTTCAGCCCAGCTTTGCATCCTATCTATGTCTCTTTGCAGCCTACAACAGCCCTCCACCTCATCCACTACTCCACCAATCTTGGTGTCATCAGCAAATTTACTGATCCACCCTTCAGCCCCTTCAAACATATGTTTTAGCAATGTAATTACAATCTCACAGAAAAGTCAGTGACCACTGGCAAAAATGATAATGTGCTTCTCCTAGGATTCATATAATTCCTGATTTTGTATAGTCCTGCTCTTTTTTTCATACCTTGCATCATTCTCCATACAGGTGAGAGGTCGGCACTTGCTGGCTTGGCTGTGCCTCTGGCAACCTGCGAATAATGCATGTTGACTCAGCAAGTCAACCTGATGGCATAGCTAAGAAGGTGAGTTTGTAGTGTGGAAATAGTGGGGTGTCAGGAATACACTCCAGTCCATAATATGCCAGAGCATCATCACCTTACAATAATGTGCCACTGGAAGTTTGCCGGAACAGACCTAATGCACATCAACACAATGTGAGTTACAAACATAGGAAGTAGGAGCAGGAATAAGCCATTTGACCCCTCAAGCCAGTTCCATCTTTCAATAAAATCATGGCTGGTCTGTTTCTGTTTCGAGTTCCACATTCCCTCTACCCCAATAACCCTTGATTCCCTTGCCTAACAAGAATCTATCAACCTCCACCTGAAAAATATTCAGTGACCCTGCCTCCACCACCTTCTGAGGCAGAGAGTTCCATAGTCACATAACCCTCAGAGAAAAATATTCTCCTCATTTCCGTCCTAAAAGGGAAACTCCTCATTTTAAGACAGTGGCCCCTAGTTCTGGACATACCAACAAGAAGAAACATCCTATCTATGTCCACATTGTCAAGGCCATTCAGGATTTTATATACTTCAATTAAGTCACCCCTCATCTTCTAAACTCCAGTGGAAACAAGCCCAGTCGGTCCAACCTTTCCTCTTAAGACAACTTGTCCATTTTAGTTCTGTCTAGTAACCCTCCACTGAATCACCTCCAATGCATTTATATCCTTCCTTAAATAAAGAAACCAAAATTACACACAGTATTCAAGATATGGGGTGCAATTCTCCCCAGCAGAAGCACATCTTTGGACTGTGGGAGGAAACTGGAGCACCCCGAGAAAACTCGCACACACCCAGGGAGAATGTGCAAATTCCACACAGTCGCCCTAGGCTGGAATTGAACTCAGGTCCCTGGTGCTGTGAGGCAGCAGGGCTAACCATTGCGCCACCATGCCACTCAAGCTATGCCTGCTGAGGTATAACTAGTGGTCTTGTATAAGTTCAGCATAATCTCCTTGCTCTTGTACTCTCTGCTCCTATTAAAAACCCAGAATTCTATATGTTTTATTGACTGCTGTCTTCCCCTGCTCTGCTATCTTCAATGATCTATGCACATATACACCCAGGTCCCTCTCCTCCAAAACCCCCTTAAGAATTTTACCCCATATTTTATATTGCCACTCCATGTTCTTCCTACCAAAATGCTTCATCTCACGCTTCCTTGCATTGAACTTCATCTGTGACCTATCTGCCCACTCCACCAACTTGTCTCTGTCCTTTTGAAGTTCTACACTGTCCTCCTCACAGTTCACAATACTTCCAAGTTTTAGAGTCATAGGGCCCGATTTTACCATTTTGATTCTAAGTGCTGAATCTGGGCACAATTCAGATCCGACTTGTAAAGCTGTTCTCAGGCGCACTCAGCCTGAAAAAAAATTGTGGGTCTGAATCACGCTGTAGGTGGGGCTTCTCACGCCCGAAATGCTGCTGCTCCAATCGGAGCTTTGAACTGCGCGCGCACAGTGAAAAAAAATTGAAAAACGCTCCTGTCACATTGCTTCCAAAAAGCAGATAAAGTGACCCGGGAGCAAAAAGCGGGAGCGATGGCCCCTACAGATATCGCCCCACCCCCACAACATAACAGTCCCCCTTATCCACCCACCCCGCGCTACCCAGATCGATCGTGACCCCTTGCTCCACTTCCCCTCCACCGATCACCCGCAGAATGGCAGCGGACCCCCCCTGCCCCTGTCCCCTCCCCCCCCAGTGATCCATCTGGCCCTCCTCCCCACCCCCACCAGAGAAAGATCCAGCCTCCCTCCTCCTCTCCCATGCACCCCCCCCCCCCCCCCCCCCCCGCCACCAGAGAATGATCGGGCCTTCCTCCTTCAAGAGCGATCTGCCCTCCCCCCACCCTACCAGAGAACGATCTGGCCCTGTCCCCCCACCGGAGAACCATCTGGCCCTCCCTCCCCCCTCCCACCCCCCCACCACCAGTGAATGATCAGGCCTCCCGCCCCCCCCCCCAGGGGGGGCCTCCTGAATCAGAGATACATCTGACCCCCTCCTCCTCCCTCCCCCAACACCAGAGATACATCTGACCCGCCTCCTCCTCCTCCCCCCCCCCGCCAGAGAATGATCTGGCCCGCCTCCCTCCCCCTCCCACCACTGATCTGAGCCAGAGAGCCATTTGAAGCTCTGAACTTACCTCTTCAGAAGCTGGAGCTCCCGAAAGAGACCTTTTCCGAGCATGTCTGCCAAATCTGGATGGACGAACGCGATGGTAAAGGAGGAAATGCAGGTAAGATTGGGCGTCCAGCTCATTAAGTCAATTTAAATGCATGCAAATGCATTTAAATTGACATCGCGCCCATTTCAGGTGCGGTTCGGATCGCGGCCATTTTCGGGCCTTGGTAAAGTGGGCATCTGCGCGGGTGCTGATCACGCTCATCACCTCAAGCCCAACTTTACCAAGTTTTCACGGGAATGGTAAAATCGGGCCCTTAGAGTCATAAAGCAATACAGCACAGAAACAGGCGCTTCAGTCCTACTGGTCCCTGCCAAACATGGTGCCCTCCCAACTAGTCTCAATTGCCCGCATTTGGCCCATATCCCTCTAATCCTTTCCCATCCATGTACTTATCGAAATGCTTTTAAAATGTTGCTATTGAACCTCCCTCAACCACTTATGTATCATCCACAAACTTGAAATAAAAAATATCCATTGACGATTATTCTCTGTTTCCTATTATTCAGCTATTTTTGGATCCATGTTGCTGCTGTCACTTTTTTTCCATGAACTCTAACTTTTCTCACAAGTCTGTTGTGTGGCACTGTATCAAATGCCTTTTGATGTTCCAAGTATACTACATCGACAACATTAACCTCATTGACTCTTTCTGTTAGCTCCTCAAAAACTCCAGTCCATGTAATTTTTCCCTTAATAATGGAGAGGCCATTCAATGGAGCCTGCTGACCTGTGTGATTAAATATTTTACAAATACTCTCAGGGACAAAGTCCCCAAAGTACCTGCAGCTCAGATTCAACAAAGTATAGCCTTTCATTTCATTTATATTGCAAAGCGATGGGAAAGATAGGACTAGTCAGTTAACTGAATCCAAATTATTAGGAGTTTGCTTTTGTACCTTGACACGTCGAAGTCATTGCAGCATATTTTATTATTTCTGTTTTGGACGTTTCTGATGATGAGCTGAGGGGCGGAGTGTGGCCGTGGAAGTGTAGGGTGGGGGGTAAGATTTCCACAGATGCACAATGTTCTGACAATGAAGCTGAACATGGATCAATTGACTACTTGTCCACTTGAGCCTCAGTTGAGGCTATTTGGACCATCTTGCAGTTTGTGGTTTGTGATGTGGAAAATAATCAAATTCAATTCCTCAGCACAGCAAAGTGCTTTTTAGTCCTGTCATGCTTCCTGACATATTGATCAATGAAATTCTGAAGAGGTTGCTACTGGGTGCAAGATTTACAGAAATGTTGGAAGAACAGCATATGATGACAAAATGGGTACAGCATAAAGATGCACAATGAAACCTCCTCAACAAAGGGTTGCTTTTCCAACTGTATGAAACTGCCAGCCTAAGATAAATGACTATTTAATCAGAGTTCACTTGAAGTGCACCAAATCATTACCGGCGCTGATTAGGTGCACTTAATTTCAGCAGATCCTATCCTTTCCTGTTATCTTGTTATCTGTGTGTCGGCTTCCTAGAAAACAGACTCATCAAATAGGCGAAGACAATGTGCAGCATTCTTGCCAAGTGGATTGTTTAGTTACCACAACAGTAAAATTTAATAGTGCCTGGTGTTACAGAACTTTAGTATTGTTGATAAAGAGAGACACGCTGTTGAAGCTTTTCATCTTGCATTCATGAGGACAGATGCAAGAATATCAAATTTTAAACAGACCAATAATTTATATTGCATGAGAATAGGGTGCTGATTGGTTGCCAAGTGGACTCTGATTGGTTGCCATGGAATATGCACCAGGGAAAAGCTATCCCCCAGGTTTCCGTTTAAATTCAATACAGGTAAGTTGACTCTGATTGGTTGGGATATTGTCATGGGGACTGTACCAGGAAACCATTGTCTCACATGCTTATGTTTAATTGAAAAGGGTGCAATGCTTGGATTTAGTCTTTCTCCTTGAGGAGGGTAGGCTCCTGTGTAAAAATGTATGTAGTTTCTAATGGTCACTTAAGGGTCATTTCCCAGCCCGCCTCAATTTTTAGGATGTCAGGAGGATTGAACATGTGTGGGGGAAGATCGAATCTCAACAGTTAGATTGCAGGAGGAAAGGGGGTGGGAGGGGCAGGGGCAGTGGAGGAACGGGGAGATGGGGGGGGGGGGGGAGGGAGGATGGGGGAAGTGGGAGGAGGGATGGGGGAGGGGAATGGAGGGAGGGACTGCCATCAAAAACACCAGAAACCATCTTCTGAAGTCAGGTACCCCCTCCGTTATGCCTATCACACAACTGAGTAGCCTGATGTATGAATTTCAGTGGAGGTATGATGCTAGGTATGCAGGTTGTAAGTCTCAAAGATTAATGGGCATATCATATTAAACAGCATGTCTGAGCCATCATTTGCAATGGTCAAGGTACAGCCTATACCCAACTAGCCCCATGCTTGCAAACTCAAAATACAGTGTCCAACATTAGTTGTGATTCTGCAATTGGTAACATTTGTTAAATAATCCTCAGTGTGCTAAAAATTTACGCAAACAACCAATTTAAGATTGTCAGTCAGGCTTGCAGTGTGGTGCATTTGTGTGTACTGGAAGTTACAGCTGTTAAGACACAGGGCCCTGTTCTTTGCAGACAGAAAAAAAACATTTACACGCATAGTATCTGTTTCAGCTAAACACAATAAGTGACAGTCATTGACTGATTCATTCCCCAGGGCAATGTCTTGACCAATCAGGGTCAAACAACGTGGCTGTTTGGGTAAATTTCAAACAATGCTTGATGGTTATCTGTCAATCACCATCAACTGGTTCATTCTCCATGGTAACACCTCTACCAATCAGTGTCCACTTCTAAACCAAACAGCATTTTTTGCTCATACAATATAAATAGGTATTTTCCCCTTACCCTGATATTTTTGTAAAGTCTCCTGATGAGTGGAAGATGAAAAGCTTCAACAACATCTCTTTTTCAGCAATGATCTAAACCTTAATTATGCCCCTGTTGCTTTTAATGGGGCCTTAGCAATGACCTGAATTGCTGCTGTTACCTTGTGGCTGCTAAAAACATGGCGGTTTGGAGCTGGGATCTTGGTTTTTAATCCGTCCCTCAACATTTTCCTGCCTGTCAGAGGGGATGCGGTGGAGGTTAAAATCAAGGCCTATCTCTCAGTTGCACGCTTAGCAGCTAAGGCATATATAAAATTTGCTTTTTGGAATAATTGGATTAAAGGAAGGCTCTGTATATTGTAAGGATGAAGGGCTCCTTGGTCATACCTAGAAACCTTTGATGGATGAGGTATTTTTTACTGCATCATCAACTGATAACATTCCTGGCAAGTGGAAACTGGGTCAATCTTGCAAGTAATCTAGAATGACAGCATGAGATAAATGGGTGCTTAGTCTGCATTCAGATGAAGTGCACTGAATCATTACTTGCACTGATTGCATAGACTTCATATAAACAGATAATCCCTTTCAGCCATCCTGGATCTATGTGTTACTTGTCTAAGACAGAAGCTTATTAATTAAGCTGCAAGCGGCACTGGACATGATAAAGGCAGATACTGCCCAGTCAACCCTGCAATGTCCTTCTCACTAACATTTATGGACTTGTGCGCTCCCACAGACTACTCGAGCACTAGCTTGACATGGGCTTTAAAACAATGCGCCAGTGACCTCTATCACCATCTGTGGTAAGCTCTGACTCTTTACTAATAGTATGATGACATACTCTGTAAGCATTGGACCTTGGAAGTCTTCAATGTTGACTTCAGACCCCATGAGGTCTGATGGTATCAGGTCAAAAATGGGCAAGGAAACCTCCTGCTGTTTGCCACTTACCACCTTCCCTCAGCTGATGAATTAATACTCCTCCATGTTGAATAACACTTGGAGGAAGAGTAGCAAGGACACTGAATGTACCCTGGGTGGTGGACTTAAATTTCTACCACCAAGAGTGGCTGGGTAACACCACTACAGACCGAGCAGGCTGAATCCTGTAGGACATAAACTGCTAGACTGAGCCTGTGACATGTGGTGAGAGAACCAATATGAGGGGAAAAACAAATTGACCCTATCCTCACCAATATAACTGTTGTAGATGCATTTGATAGGAGTGATCATTGCTCAGTCCTTATGGAAATAGTGTGCCATCTTCACTGAGGACACCATCCATTATATTGTGTGACATTACCATCATGCCAAATAGGATGGATTTGGAACAGATCAAACACCTTACATATGGGCATCCACGAGGTGCTGTGTGATGAGCAACATAATTATTCTCCACCTTGTGGCTGAAATCATAGAACTCTCTCTTAAAGTGTGGAGTTTGCACATTCTCCCCGTGTCCGCGTGATGCTCCGGTTTCTTCCCACCACCCAAAGGTGTGCAGGTTAGATGGTTTGGCCATGTTAATTTGCCCATTAGTGTCCCAAGATATGTAGGTTAGGGGAATTGGCCGTGATAAATGTGTGGGGTTACGGGGATGGGGCGGAGGTTGTGGGCCTGGGTAAGATGCTCCGTCAGAGAGTCAGTGCAAACTTGATGGACTGAATGACCTCTTTCTGCACTTTAGGGAGTCTATGGTTCTTTCCCTAACAGCACTGTGGGTGCCCCTACACAAGATAGACTGTAGCGATTCAAGAATGCAGCTCATCACCACCTTCTCAAGAGCAATAAGGAATGGGAAATAAATGCTGACCTTACCAACATTGTTCATCTCCCAAGAACATTTCTTTTAAAGAATGGTACGAGGCAGAATGACTTCAGTTTTGTGGAGAGATTAGGGAAGGCTGGGTTGCTCTCCTTAGAGTAGATAAAGTCAAGGGGACATTTAATAGACGTAGTTAAAGTCACAAAGTGTTTGGTAGAGTAAATAAAGAGAAACTCCAGTGATGTATAACTGATTTTTATTATAATTAGCAAAGAACCAGAGTGAAAATCAAAAACTAAAAATTATGCAGGGAGTTGTTATGATCCTTCAGTTACGTAGTAAGATTAGAGAAGTTGGGACTGTTTTCATTGGAGGGGAGAAGATTGGGAGGAGATTTATGGGGTCTGGACAAAGTAGATAGAGGGAAACAGTTCCCATTGGTGAAAGGATGGAGAACCAGAGGAAACAGATTTAAGGGAATTGGCAAAAGAAGCAATGGAGACAATGAAGAGAAACTTGATCACGTAGTGAGTGGTTAAGTGGTTAAGATCTGGAATGCACTGCCTGTCAGTGTGTGGTGAGACAGTGCCAACCAAGGCTTTCAAAAGGTATTGACCATATAATCCCTACGGTGCAGAAAGCAGCCATTCATTTGTTACAGTAAACGTCTTGAAATGTTGTCAGGTGATTATCTTAAGTGACTGGGAATTCAAATCTCTTTTTAATAGTTATAGGTCTCTTTAGGCCCAAATGGCCTCCTTCTGTGCTGTATTTGTATTATCTGTGCTGTATTATCCTATGGTATAAAACAGCTAATCAGAACTTTTGGAATTCCACAGAGAAATCTAATTGAGCTACTGTCATCTCATTATCTTTGCCGGATTCCAATACCAGTCCAAACAAATAAAGCCCTGATCTTCAGGGCTCTTGTTATCATTTAAAACCAGAGTCTTCTTTTATTTGACTGCAGAGGAATCTCACACTGTAGTTATAAGCAATGTCTAGCGCAGTTCTTATTATTCCAGAAATACTCCAGGAGAAAACCAAGGTTACAGTTTCAACTGACTATTACTTGGTTGCAGTCAATAACCAGTTATTTTTGTTTGCAAAGGAGGGGGAAACAGTTTACATTTCTTCCTAGTTTTGTTACCAACAGTGCTCAATGCAAAGAAAAAGAAACAAAATTGTACTTATATATGAAGTGTCTTTCCCCAAATTGCTTCACCACCAATGAAGCAGTTTTGAAATGTAGTTGCTGTTTTAATGTGAGAGATGTCAATATGTACACAGCAAGGTTCCACAAACAGCAATGTGATAATGATGACATGATGATTTAGTGATGTTGCTGCAGGGATAAATATTGGAGACGCACTAGGGAGAAGTTACCTGTTCTTCTTTGAAACGTGACACTAGATCTATTAAGTCCACCCGAGTTGACTTAACATTCCCAACCGTGCAGTATTTCTTCAGGACTGTACTGAAATATCAGTCTACTGCATATATTCAAACATCTGAAGTGGGATTTGAACCCACAACATCGTATCTCACGGATGAGAGTGTTATAATTGAACTAAGGCGGACACCTAACCGGAACACGCTTCCCGAGTCTTACTTTATTTACATTATGTCTGTTTCTGATTACTAGGATGACTGGTATTCACAAATATGGCCTAACATTGGTATTGTCCTCATTCTACACATTGTAGGCCACAAACTTTGGCTGCTTAGCACCCATTTTCTTGGCTCTATGAGTGTGTTTCTGGTGCAAATCATATTCAAGGCACTTTGATGAGGGTGTAATCACACATAGGGAATGCCTGCTGGAAGGATGCAGACCTTGACTAAAATCAGTGTGCAACGTTGGTTTGCCAATGCTGCCACTTGGAGCCTCAATGCTCTAATTAACCCCCTCTCTTAATCTCACACAGCTGAACATATATTCAGTACCAGGTAGAATTCCCTTTCCCCACCATCACCCAAACAGTGCTATTCAAAGAGATTACTTACTTCTTTCATGTCAAATTGCTAATTAATTTCTACTGCCTATTGCCACTGTCAAAGTGTTTGGTGCTTTCTAGGACTTTTCAAAGTTGGGCAGCACAGTGGTTAGCACTGCTTCCTCACAGCACCAGGGACCCGGCTTGGGTCACTGTCTGTGTGGAGTTTGCACATTCTCCCTGTGACTGAGTGCTGTCTCTGGGTGTTTCCTCCCACAGTCCAAAGATGTGCGGGTTAGGTGGATTGGTCAAGCTAAATTGCCCCTTATTGTCAGGGGGACTAGCTAGGGTAAACGCGTGGGGTTATGGGGATAGTGCTTGGCTGGGATTGTGGTCAGTGCAGACTCAATGGGCCGAATGGCCTCCTTCTGCACTGTAAGATTCTATGATTCTATGCTAAAGTTTACAGGGAGTGGTGTGGTAAGTCATAAAGCAAGCATTCTCTGACTTTAAGGATTCTGTACAAGCCACTTGCTTCAAGATATAGGCGCAAAAGTTTGCATCCCCTGGAATACAGCATAACAGGGAGAATGAGCAGAGGCCACACAGAGCAGGACATCTGTAAGAGGGTGGAGGAGGAGAGTGCTTAACAGGAGGCTGTATCATCCAGGATGCGCAGGGAGCAATTGGATTTTAATGAGGGATAATATGTGAAATGTCTACTTTATTTAAGATGTCCTTTGTAAAACCTGCCACCTGCTGCAACCTCAGAGCAAGTCAAAGTTGGCATTGCCCGTGACTGTGAGAGTGACTGGGGCCATGTGTCAGTGATATTTTAAACACGAATGTCCTTTAGGGAAGGGAATCTGACGTCCTTATGTGGTCCGGCCTACATGTGACTCCAGAGCCACAGCAATGTGGGTGACTCTCAAATGCCCTCCCTCCCTGAACAAGGGCAACTAGTGATGGGCAATAATTGCTGGCCAGCCAGCGATGCCCATGTCCCATGAATGAATTTTTAAAAAATTCCCAGTACGCTGTTGTATTATGAAGGGACTGAGACTCTGTGGGTGGAATTTTCCTATCCCACCCGCCATGGGAATCGTAACAAGTGGAGACGAACCATGCAAAGGTCCATTGACCTCAGGCGAGAACTTCCGGCCTTGGGGTGAGCATGGCCAGAAAATCCCACCCTGTATTTCAAAAGAACTGTATACATTTTATTCCCTCGTACCAGAGAGAGACAGGCAGAGTGAACTAACAGCTTTGTGAGCATTTCAGGCTTTGCTGTGGTGCATGGCGCCACATCACTTTGTCGGTGCTACATTTCAACTCTGAGATGTATCACATCTCGGCACTCCGAGCAGCAGTCTGAAGTGTCTGGCAACAGTAAGAGCGCTGAGAGAGTGGAGGGATCATGAATACTGTCATCCTCAGGGAGGGAAGGAGAGTCATGCTCCACAGAGCCACTCCCTCGGATTGCTGCAGCAATCCTAATGATCTGTTGGATTACAGATGTTTGGTTGCAGCTTCCACTGCAGCAGCCAGACATTGTGTGGCTTCTGCTGGTGGTACACTGGAAATGAGATATTAGCTGTCAGACACTGCATTACATTTGGGTCCACAAGAGTGCATTGGTTTAGGCCACCACTGCGAAGCTGGAGAGTATGGGCTCCAAGCTCTGTGCTGAGCTGGATCTGGACTCCTCGATGTTGACAACAGCCAGAGTTTCTGGCAGGCCAATCAATCCACCAAATATTTCATAGTCCGTACCCAGCCACCTCTTTCTGTTTGCCACCCTATCAGAGTCTTCATCTCAGTCTTCTGCAGTAGAACTTGTTCGAGATCTCATCCCCTGGCAAGCTGACAATCATGCTACATTCATCTCCTGCCCTGGTTGCAGGACAGTCAGGCCCTGGTGTTTCATCCCCTGAGGGTGCCAGCTCTAAATTCTCCTCTAAAGAACGTGGAGTGCCAGTATCTGAGCTAGTGGCTGCAAATGTAAGAGTGAGAGACGGCGTTCCTTTTTTAATGGCCGTCTTTCTACTTGTCCACCTCTTGCTCTTCCACCACTATTCATCCAGGTTACCCTTCTTGGGTATCTGAAAGAGGGAAGAAACAGGGGTAATGTTGATGGTGAGGGGAGAGGCAAATGCAAGAGATGATGTCCACAGCATCGGCAGCTTGTAAAATAGAAGAGATTTTGGGGTGAAGGGGTTGGTGGGATATGAGAACAAGGTTTTAGCTATCAGAATATGATCATCTTTGGTTGTTTCTGGCCAGCTGCTGCCAAAGCTGCAGCCATCTTCAGCCTGAAATGCCAAGTGGATAATCCCATTTGGCCTCCTGCTGAGGTCCCCAGTATCACAGATGCCAATCTTCAACAAATTGCATTCACTACATGTGTTATCAAGAAATGTCTGGAGGCACTAGATACTGCAAAAGCTATGGGCCTCGACACCATTCTGACAATGGTACTGAAGGCTTGTGCTCCAGAACTAGCTGAGTTCATTGCTAAGCTGTTCCAGTACATCCAGAACACTGGTATCATATGGAAAATTGCCCAAGTATGTCCTGGCCACAAAAAGCAGATCAAATCAAACCCAGCCAATTAATGCCCCCCTGCTGATGATAATCATTAGCAAAGTGAAGGGAAAGTCTTGTCAACAGTGCTTTCGGGCTCAGCAATAACCTACTCACAGATGCTCAGCTTGCACACTGTCAGGGTCATTCAGCTCCTGACCTCATTACAGCCTAAGTTCAAATATGGACAAAAGAGCTAAACTCAATAAGTGAGGTGAGAGTGACTGCCTTTGACATCAAGGCAGCATTTGACCGAATGTGGGATCGACTTAGTCTCTATATGACAGACTGGCCATCCCGGGTATCAGCCTGGTGAAACTTCCCTGCACTCCCTCTATAGCAAGGGCATCCTTTCTCAAATAAGGACATCCAAACTGCACACACTATTCCAGGTGTGGCCTCAGCAATGCTCTGTACAATTGCAGCAGAACATCCCTATTGTGGCAGGTAGGTCGTGCCTTACTAACCTTATTGAGTTTTTTGAGAAAGTGACCAAGGAGGTGGATGGGGGCAAGGCAGTGGACGTGGTATATATGGATTTTAGTAAGGCGTTTGATAAGGTTCACCATGGTAGGCTTCTGCAGAAAATGCAGATGTATGGGATTGGGGGTGATCTAGGAAATTGGATCAGGAATTGGCTAGCGGATAGGAAACAGAGGGTGGTGGTTGATAGTAAATATTCATCATGGAGTGCGGTTACAAGTGGTGTACCTCAGGGATCTGTTTTGGGGCCACTGCTGTTTGTAATATTTATTAATGATCTGGATGAGGGTATAGTTGGGTGGATTAGCAAATTTGCTGATGACACCAAAGTCGGTGGTGTGGTAGACAGTGAGGAAGGGTGTCGTAGTTTGCAGGAAGACTTAGACAGGTTGCAAAGTTGGGCCGAGAGGTGGCGGATGGAGTTTAATGCGGAGAAGTGTGAGGTAATTCACTTTGGTAGGAATAACAGATGTGTTGAGTATAGGGCTAACGGGAGGACTTTGAATAGTGTGGAGGAGCAGAGGGATCTAGGTGTATGTGTGCATAGATCCCTGAAAGTTGGGAATCAAGTAGATAAGGTTGTTAAGAAGGCATATGGTGTCTTGGCGTTTATTGGTAGGGGGATTGAATTTAGGAGTCGTAGCGTTATGTTGCAACTGTACACAACTCTGGTGCGGCCGCACTTGGAGTACTGTGTGCAGTTCTGGTCCCCACATTACAGGAAGGATGTGGAGGCTTTGGAGAGGGTGCAGAGGAGGTTTACCAGGATGTTGCCTGGTATGGAGGGGAGATCCTATGAGGAGAGGCTGAGGGATTTGGGATTGTTTTCGCTGGAAAGGCGGCGGCTAAGAGGGGATCTTATTGAAACATATAAGATGATTAGAGGTTTAGATAGGGTGGATAGTGATAGCCTTTTTCCTCTGATGGAGAAATCCAGCACGAGGGGGCATGGCTTTAAATTGAGGGGGGGTAGTTATAGAACCGATGTCAGGGGTAGGTTCTTTACCCAGAGGGTGGTGAGGGATTGGAATGCCCTGCCAGCATCAGTTGTAAATGCACCTAGTTTGGGGGCGTTTAAGAGATCCGTAGATAGGTTCATGGACGAAAAGAAATTGGTTTAGGTTGGAGGGTCACAGTTTTTTTTTATCTGGTCGGTGCAACATCGTGGGCCGAAGGGCCTGTTCTGCGCTGTAATGTTCTATGTTCTATGTTCTATCCCTATACTCAAATTCTCTTGCTATGAAGACCAACATACCATTTGCCTTCTTTACTTCCTGTTGTACCTGTGCGCTTACTTTCAGCAACTAATGCACGAGGACACCAAGGTCTCGCCGAGTATCCACCTCTCTCAATTTACACCCATTCAAGTAATGATCTGTTTTCCTATTATTGCCACCAAAGTGGATAACCTCACATTTATCCACATTATACTGCATCTGCCATGCATATGCCCACACACTCAGCCTGTCCAAATCACGCTGAAGCATCACTGCATCCCCCTCACAGCTCACCCTCCCACCCAACTTTGTATCATCTGCAAATTTGGAGATAATATATTCAGTTCCCTCTTCTAAATCATTAATATATAATTTGAACAGTTGGGGTCCAAGCACAGATCCCTGCGGAACCCCACTAGTCATTGACTGCCAATCAAAAAAAGACCCATTTATCACTACACCACTGCCTTCCCTGATGACAATGTCATAAAAACTCAAGATAAAAGCATATTACTTTTAATTTGGATTTATTTTATTTTAGATTTCCAGCATCTTCAGAAATCTGTTTTTTGTTTTTCAATGATTTTCCTTTGTCATACTCAGATAACAAAACATGTTTAAATATAACCCACTCATGCTATTGAATTTACTTTCAATCACTATACACACCACAGCCAAACCATCAGACTGCATGAAACAATCATTATTGTCATTATCAACATTTTTAAAATTCATTCATGGAACATGGGCATCGCTGGCTGGCCAGCATTTATTGCCCATTGTCCCTAGTTTCCCTTAATCAGAGGGCAGATTAGAGTCAACCACATTGCCATGGCTCTGGAGTTACATGTAGGCCAGACCAGGTAAGGACAGTAGATTTTCTTCCCTGAAGGACATTAGTGACCCAGATGGGTTTTTCCAACAATCGACAATGGTTTCATGATCATCAGTAGATTCTTAATTCCAGATATTTTATTATTGAATTCAAATTTCACCATCTGCCGTGGCGGGATTCGAACCCTGGTCCCCAAAACACGAGCCGAGTTTTTGGATTAATCATCTAGTGATAATACCACTAGACCATTGCCTCCCCTGGTGGTGTAATCAATGTTGTCTACAGAAGGCATTGACAATGGTTTAGCAGAGTGTTAACTTTAAACCGGAATCCATTTGCTCTTATTTTCCAATTTTTCTGTCATTTTGTTGTAAAAACCTATCAGTAAAAATAATAGCAAACAAAGACAAGGGGAACCAAGCAGCAAACCAACCATTTTACTGGCTGGCCCTCAGTTTTGCGAAGAACAATCACAGCTCCTTATTACTTGAACATCAGGGAGTTTCTAAAACTATTGCTGCCTTCTGTTAGTAAGATACTCCTGCAATTGGTCAACCTCCAGCTGAAAATGCTGCTGTTTCAGGATTTGAGTATTATTCCAATCATTTTCCTTAAAGTAGTCAAGGAAATTAACACTCAACAAGATGTCAGTTCACAAAAGTACTTTCAACCATTGGCTCATTGCTGCTTACCTGGTTGAGAAAGAAGAGGCGTGTAAGGAACTTTGGGCTCCAGTGCAGTCATAGGAGGAGGTAGCAGGGGGTTTGCAAAGCTGCGCAGCGGATGAGTGGGTCGGACACAGGCCGTAGGAATCGTTCTGCTCGGAGCCTCCTCACCCGATGGATGCTCAGGCTGTGTCTGGGTTAACATCGCTGGCTGCTGAAGGTGCGATGTTTGAGCCTCACTCATGGCTTTGAAAAAGAAAACCGCGATTACATTGAATTATATTCAGTTACGAGTCTACACCATAGACCTAACTGGTCAATGCTGGCACTTAAGTTCCATAGGGACGACCTCCCATCCCTTTTTATCTAAGCCTTTCACCATATCCTTTACTTCCTTTAGCGTGACAGTTAATAAATGTTCCACTTACAACAAGAGACTTCGGAATATTCTCACACCTATGTTAGCACAGTATCAAAATGATCCAATAACAGCACCACCTTATATATACTGAAATATAATACTATTTATGTAGATAAACGAGTGTAAAAGAGGAGTAGCACCTATTAGAGACAAAAAATGGGAACAACACAGAGGCAGGGAGCACAGCTGATGTATTAAATGCATACTTTGCATCTGTATTTACCAAGGAAGAAGATGCATGGTGAAGAAGGAAGAAATTCAAATACTGGAATGGTTTAAAATTGATAAGGTGATGGTACTGGAAAGCTGGCTACTTAAAATAGATAAGGTACCAGGACCAGATGCATCCTAGGACATTGAAGGAAGTGAGAGTGAAAATTGTGGAGATGTTGACCAGAAATCTTCAGTCTTCCTTAGATTCAGGGTTGGTGCCAGAGGAACCAGAAAAGGGTGTAAAGATAAACCTAGTAACTTCAGGCCAGTCAGTTTAACTTCGGAATGGAAACAAAAATTTGAGACAAAATTAATAGTTACATGGTTACTTAAGAAAGGATTTCTTAAAGGAAAATTGTGTTTAATTAACAAGCTGGAGTTTTTTTAAGAGGTAACAGAGAGGGTTGATGAGAGCAATGCTGTTTATGTGGTGTACATGGACTCATAAAAGGCATTTGACGCAGTGCCACAGAACAAACTTGTGAGTAAAGTTATAACTCCTGAAATAAAAGAGACAATAACAACATGGATGCGAAATTGGCTGAATGACAGGAAACAGAGTAGTTAATGTATCTTTTTCAGGCTTAAAGAATGATTGTAATAAAAGTTTATTTATTAGTCACAAGTAGGCTTACATTCACATTGCAATGAAGTTACTGTGAAAAACCCGTAGTCGTCATACTCCGGAGCCTGTTCGAGTACACTGAGGAAGAATTTAACATGGGCAATGCACCTAACGTGCACATCTTTGGACTATGGGAGAAAACCAAAACACCCGGAGGAAACCCCCGCAGACACAGGGAGAAAATGCAAACTCCACACAGACAGTGACCCAAGCCAGGAATCGAACCCAGGTCCCTGGCACTGTGAGGCAGCAGTGCTAAGCACTGTGCTACCATGCCACCCCGTAGTAGCATTTCCCAGGGGTGTAGGGACCATTGCTTTTCTTGATATATTTTAATGACCTAGACCTTGGTGTACAGGGAACAATTTCAAAATTTTCAGATGATACGAAACAAGGAAACACTGTGAACTGTGAGGAGGATAGTGTAGGACTTCAAAAGGGCAGACAAGTTGGTGGAGTGGTTGGTGGCAAGTGGCAGATTAAGTTCAGTGCAGAGAAATGTGAAGTGAATCATTTTGGTAGGAAGAACATGGAGAGATAGTATAATAGGAACAGAGGGGTCTGGGCGAATATGTGCAGAAGTCATTGAAGGTGGTCGGACAGGTCCAGGAAATGGACCAAATGGCCTCCTTCTGCAATGCAACAATTCTGTGATTTTGTTATATATCTCTGTGGTAGGCAGGGGGATGTCTTTGGAACTACCAGATCAATAACAGGACTGACATGTTGCACCACAGACCTAGTGAGATCGAGAAGAACATAGGAAACAGTAAGCCACTTAGCCCTTTAAGCCCACTCTGCCATTCAGTGGCTAATATTCTACTTCAACACCATTTTTATGCACTATTCCAGTATCCTTGATATCTTTCCTTGAACCCATACCCAATGACTGAGCTACCACAGCCCCTTACATTTTGCCCCTTGAATTTGAGTGAAGAAATTTCTCCTCATGTCAGCCTCAATGGCCTACCCCGTATTCAGAGACTGGGTCCCCTGGTTCTAGATTCCCCGGGCCAGGGGGAATATCCTTGTTGCATCTACCCTGTTGGGCCCTGTAAGAATTTTGCATGTTTGAATGAGATCTCATTCTTCATAACTCCATGAAGGCCTAGTCAATTTAATCTTTCCTCAAAGGCCATTTCCCCACGGTAAGCTATTGCAGAAGATACGGAAGCATGGGATTGAGGGTGATTCGGCGGTTTGGATCAGAAATTGGCTAGCTGTAAGAAGACAGAGAGTGGTGGTTGATGGGAAATGTTCATCCTGGAGTTCAGTTACTAGTGGTGTACCGCAAGGATCTGTTTTGGGGCCACTGCTGTTTGTCATTTTTATAAATGACCTGGATGAGGGCGTAGAAGGATGGGTTAGTAAATTTGCGGATGACACTAAAGTTGGAGGAGTTGTGGACAGTGCGGAAGGATGTTGCAGGTTACAGAGGGACATAGATAAGCTGCAGAGCTGGGCTGAGAGGTGGCAAATGGAGTTTAATGCAGAAAAGTGAGAGGTGATTCACTTTGGAAGGAGTAACAGGAATACAGAGTACTGGGCTAATGGTAAGATACTTGGTAGTGTGGATGAGCAGAGAGATCTCGGTGTCCATGTGCATAGATCCCTGAAAGTTGGTACCCACGTTGATAAGATTGTTAAGGCGGCGTACGGTGTGTTAGCTTTTATTGGTAGAGGGATTGAGTTTCAGAGCCATGAGGTCATGTTGCAGCTGTACAAAACTCTGGTGCGGCTGCACTTGGAGTATTGCGTACAGTCCTGGTCGGCGCATTATAGGAAGGATGTGGAAGCATTGGAAAGGGTGCAGAGGAGATTTACCAGAATGTTGCCTGGTATGGTGGGAAGGTCTTATGAGGAAAGGCTGAGGGACTTGAGGCTGTTTTCGTTACAGAGAGGAAAGTTAAGAGGTGACTTAATAGAGGCATACAAGATGATCAGAGGATTAGATAGGGTGGATAGTGAGAGCCTTTTTCCTCGGATGGTGATGGCTAGCACGAGGGAACATAGCTTTAAATTGAGGGGTGATAGATATAGGACAGATGTCAGAGGTGGGTTCTTCACTCAGCGAGTAGTAAGGGCATGGAATGCCCTGCCTGCAGCAGTAGTGGACTTGCCAACATTAAAGACATTTAAATGGTCTTTGGATAAACAAATGGATGATATTGGAATAGTGTAGGTTAGATGGGCTTTAGATTGGTTTCACAGGTCGGTGCAACATCGAGGGCCGAAGGGCCTGTACTGCACTGTAATGTTCTATGTTCTATTCATCCCAGTCTGGTGAACCTTTGTCGCACTCCCTCTATGGCAAGTATATCTTTCCTTAGGTAAGAAGACCAAAACTGCGCACAATACTCCAGGTGTAGTCTCACCAAGGTTTCATATAATTGCAGGAAGACATTCGCCGGAACTCTACCACCTCACCCACCACAAAATCCGAGCGGGCAAGGGTCCGACAACAGAAATCTCCGTTGACCTCGAGCAGGAATTTCTGGTCTCACCCAAGCAAGGCTGTAAAATCCCACCCATTGTTATTTCTATACTCAAAACCTCTTGTAATAAACACAAACATACCATTTGCTTTCTTAATTGCTTGCTGTACCTGCATGCGAGCTATCAGAGTCTCTTGAACAAGTCCATTTGAAGTTCAACACTTCCCAGTCACTCACCATTTAAGAAATATTCTGTATTTCTGTTTTTCCTACCAAAATGGATAACCTCATGATAACCTTATTTTCTTAGGTTATATGCAACTTCATAGGACTCAGTTCCCAGTTTTTCCTCTTGTATAGCTCTATTATAAAGGTTGCCTATAGTTGATCAAATGTCCAGAAAATGACAATATTCTCCAGGTTCTATATGGTGGATATATTGAATTCCGTACTGGAGCATCGTCCTACTTTATTGGTAAAAATAGAGAAGCATCAAAAATGTTCAATTGTAATTTTTATCATATTCCGTTGTAAAGTATGATATCCGGTTATTACTAGATGCAAAAAAGGAGCATAGGACTTAGGAGCAGGGGTAGGCCATTTATTCCTTTGAATTATCCAATAAGGTCATGGCTGATTTAATTGTGGTCTTAACTCCACTTTCCTGTCTGCACTCCATAACCCTTCACTCCCTTGTCTATCAAAAATCTATCTAACTCAGCCTTGAATAAATTCAATGACACAGCCTCCACTGTTTTCTTGGGAAGAGAGATCCACAGACTTACAACCCTCTGAAAGAAAAAAAGTTTGCTCATCTTACACTTAATAGGGAGACTTCTTGTTTTTATACTGTGTCCCCTGGATCTAGCCTGCCCCACAAGAGGAAACAGTTTCCCAGTATCCACCCTATCCAGTCCCCTCAGGATCTTATATGTTTCAATAAGATCATCTCTCGATTTTCTGAACTCCAATGGGTTCAGGATCAACCTGCTCAATCTTTCTTCGTAAGGTAAGCCCTTTACCCCAGGAATGAGTCAAGTGAATCTCTTCTGAACTGCTTCTAATGCGATTATGTCATTTTACAAATAAGGAGACCAAAACGGTCCAGAGTACGCTAGATGCGCTCCCACCAAGGCCACGTACAACTGCTGTAAAACTCCCCTACTTTTACATTTCTTCCCCTTGCAATAAGTGCCAATATTCCATTCGTATTTGTATCTGCATATTAACTTTTTGTGATTCACGTGCCAGGACACCCGATCCCTCTTAACCACCAAGTTCTGCAATCCCTCCCCATTTAAATAATAAACTGCTTTTCTATTCTTCTTGCCAAAATGGACAAGTTCATATTTTCCCACAATAGGCTACATCTGCCAAATCTTTGCCCACTCACTTAGCCTAGCAATATCCCTCCAGAGACTCCGGATGACCTCTTCACAATTTACTGTTCCATGTATCTTGGTGCCATTGGCAAATTTAACTTCCATACATCTAATCCCTTCATCCAAGTCATTGATATAGATGAATTGATATAAACCTGAAATAAAGGCTACATGGTGGCACAGAGGTTAGCACTGCTCTTCACAATGCCAAGGACCTGGGTTCAATTGTGGCCTGTGTGGAGTTTGCACATTCTCCCCATATCTGCAGGGTTTTTTTTCCAGGTGCTGTTTTTCTCCCACACTCCAAAGATGTGCGGGTTAGGTTGATTTCCCATGTTAAATTGCTCCTTGATTAGCAGGATAAATACATGGGGTTACGGGGATAGGGCCTGGGTGGGATTGTTGTTGGTGCAGAATAGCCTCCTTCTGCACTGTGGGGATTCTATAGATTGTAAATAGTTGAGGCATCATCACTGATCAAGCTGTTGTAACCTGCCATCCTGAAAACCTGGGGAGATGGTGGCATAGTGGTAATGTCACTGGACCAGTAGCTAAGAGGCCCAGGGTAATGCTCTGGGAACATGGGTTCAAATCCCACATTGGCAAATGTGAAAACTGAATTCAATAATGCATCTGGAATTAAAAGTCTAATGATGTCCATGTCCATGAATCTGTTTTCAATTATTGTAAAACTCCATCTGGTTCATGAATGCCCTTTAGGGAAGGAAATCTGCCATCCTTACCTGGTCCAGCCTACATGGGATTCCAGATCCACATTAGTGTGGTTGATTCTTAACTTCCACCACAAGGGCAATTAGGGATGGGCAATAAATGCTGGCCCAGCGATGCCCATATCCCATGAAAATGCAACCTGATAGCTAACCAGTTCTTTATCCATGATAATACCATGAGCTCTCATTTTGTGTAGCAACCTTTGATGTGACATCTTTTCAAATGATTTTTGGAAATCCAAGTACACCACATCTACAGACCCCCTTTATCCAACATCGCCAAAGAAATCGAATAAATTTATTGACCACCATTTCTCTTTCACAAAACCATGTGAACTTGCCATAACCTCCTTAATAATGCATTCTAGCAATTTCCCGATATCAGATGTTAGGCTCACTGGCCTATAGTACCCAGTTTTTTGTCTCCCCCTTTTCTTGAATAAAAACTCAATTTTATATAAAAATTACATTAATAATGGATTCTTACTTGATCCAAATCCTCGATCGACGGTCAATGTGGGGAATGGCATGGTCCGCAATGGAAATTGAGGGTGAGGATATCCACATGTTGGAGATGGCAGGATGCCAGGATATTGGGCACTCTCTAGTGTTGGGACAGGAATCGCACTTACAACAGCTGCAGAAAGGAAAATTAAAGAAAACGCATGAACCCTAGGTCACATTTTCAACAAACTGAAATGTTGGCGAAAGGAAACGTGTTCAAAATATTGCCAAAATATGGTTTAATTATGATATGTTTTAACAAATAGGCCATATTTCACATAAATTATATTTCTATCAAATCTGATCAGATCTCACTTCTTCTAAGTGTCCCAGCAGCCCATCATTGCTGGGTTCAGATGTTGCTGGGATGGGTAGAGCCATCGGCCAATCAGATTGGCCAACAGCTCCCGAGGACACAACATCCTCTCACTGAGGGGCAGAAAAGCCACAGAAATCCTGGAAATACAAAGTCGGAGTGGACGAGCAAGGGTCCCCCTGTAGAATCCCTCCTTTGAGCCTTGACGGAATTGGTGAGCACCTCTTTCCAGTGAGATCCCGGTGATATTATTGGCTCAGCAGCAACTAGGTTGCAATATACTCAGCACTGAAAATAGTAATTCGCAACCAACTTCACCTTCATCTTCAGTCTCCACCACCAGGGTCAGAAATATAGAATATCGAGGTGAGTGTTATAAAACAACTAAAATTCGAAGCATACCCTTCGTTACTGGGCCTAACCAACCACATCTGTCAACCCTCACTCTGAACTCCCTATGGTTACCAAGTTTGCCCTCCCATGTAGTCTGCCCCTTTGTTAACTTCCTCCATCTCCTTTGTCCTTGACCATTGGGAAATTCAGTCCTGATACAGAATACAAATATAAAATGATGGAAATCATTTTATGGAACGGAAATGATGTCTTGTTCCAGACACTCACCACATAGAGGGTGGTGAGTGTCTGGAACAAGGTGCCAGAGGTAGTAGTAGAGGCAGGTAACATTTTGTCTTTTAAAAAGCGTTTAGACAGTTAGGTGGGTAGGATGGGTATAGAAGGATATGGGCAATTGGGATGAGCTTAATGGTTAAAAACAAAAGGGCGGCAGGGATAAGTTGGGCTGAAGGGCCTGTTTCCATGCTGTAAATCTCCATGACTTACATGGCAGGGCAATCTCCAGTTGATAAAGAATTAAGACAAAGTAATGTTTTGGGTGAGGTCCTTTATCGGAAGTTAACAGAGTGTCCCTTCAAAAGTTAACTTAGATTTTCGATACAGATGGAAATATATGTTGAGTATTCTCTGTTTTTATTCCTGATATGCCTATCATTTTTGCATTCCAGCTCTTTTGTCCATGTTTGAACCAGATTGGTCTTATCCTGTTCCTTGTGTACAGGACGTACCTGGTCTTATTCTGTTCCTTGTGTACAGGACGTACCTGGGCAATTTTCCACACTGCTGGCTAGATGCCAGTGTTGTATCTGTACTGGAACAGCTTGGCTAGGTGTGCACAAGTGCTGGAGCACAAGTTTTCAGGACTATTGCCAGAATATTGTCAGGGCCTATAGCCTTTGCAGTATTCAATGCCTTCAGCTGTTTATTGATGTCATGTGGAGTGAATCGAATTGGCTGCAGACTAACATCTGTCATACTGGGGACTTCTGGAGGAGGTCAAGTTGGATAATCCACTCTGCAATCCTGGCTGAAGATTGTCGTGAATGCTTCAGCCTTGTCTTTTGCATTGATGTGCTGGGCCCCTCCATCATTGAGGATGTGGATATTTGTAGGGCCTCCTCCTCCAGTGAGTTGTTTAATTGTCCACCAGCATTCAGGGATGGATGTGGCAGGACTGCAGAGCTTGGATTCATTCGTTGTAGAATTGCTTAGCTCTATTACTTGCTGCTTATGCTGTTTGACATGCAAGTAGTCCTGTGTTGTAGCTTCACCAGATTAATACCTCATTATTAGGTCTGCTTGATTTGCTCCCAGCATGCCCTCCTGCACTCTACATTGAATCTGGCTTGGTGGTAATTGTAATGGGGGATATGCTGGGCCATGTGGTTACAGATTGTGGTTGAGTACAATTCTGCTGCTGCTGATGGCCCACAGTGCTTCATGGATGTCCAGTCTTGAGTTGCTAGTTCTGTACAAAGTCTATCCCATTTAGCATGGTGGTGGTGCCTCACAACATGATGGAGGGCATCCTCAATGTGAAGACGGGACTTTGTCCAGTGTTTTTAACATAGTAAAGCATTTCCAAGCACTTCACTAGAGTATTACTAACCACCAGTGTTTGATCTAAGACAGGTGACCAAGTCAAAGAGATAGATTTTTGGAAAAGAAGAGAAATTGAGGCAGAGAGGTTTAGACGGGGAATTCCAGCATATAGGGCCATGCAACCAAAGGCAAGGCCATCAATACTGACTGAAATCAGTGTTGTGGGAGAGACTGAATTGGAGGAATGCAGGAAAGGGAATGCAGATTGGGTGGGGCCATGGAGGAATTAGAAAATTTTACAAATGAGACATTACTGCCCAGGATCCAATGTAGGACAATCAGCACTGGGGTGAAGGGTCAACCTGACTTGGTACAAGTTGGAATACAAGCTGAAAGGTTTTGGAATGGTTCAAATTTAAACAGGATGGAAGATGGGCGGCAAACCAGGCGAGCATTGATATTGTCAAGCCTCGAGGTAACAAAGGATAGATGAGAGTTCCAGCAGTAGATAAGATGAGATGGATAATGTTACAGGGATGGAAATAGATGGTCTCAGTGATGGAACTTATAGCTGGTGTAAGAAATTGCAAAATGTCATACTGATACAGTATAGCATACCCTTTTGGATTTGAGGCTTGATGTATTCTTAGGGTAGAGCACAGTACGTTTAATAAAGCACTTTATACTATCAGCCAACATTACTGAGTCTGATCCTATCATGGAAATTCTCTGGCCATTCCCACTGATGGGATCCCGCCCACCACATGTTCCCCAATGGCGGAGGATGCATACAATGGGAAAACCTGTTGATAGTGGCGGGACCGAATGATCCCACCGCGAACAATAGAGGGTCACTTCAACCGCCTAAAACATGCCATGGAGGTGAGGAGTTCTGCCGATGTGACCAAATGGCCAAGACAGCTGTGTATATTGTGGAATCTGAAGAGAACAAATGCTTATCACTTCCAGCGCTGGAAATGATGTAAAATGGAAACATAAGAGGGTGGAAGTGAAGACGTTAGCCTTAGGCTCATTGGGAATTGGGCTTTGGATCACATCTGTATAAACAGGTGATATATGGTTGCCAATGGGCATCCCTCTGCAGCTTGCTCAGGACCTCGGCAAAAACATCTACATCCATCACAAAGCAGATTGATCTTGGGAAGGGGCACTTTATGTAATTCATTTCGACATATAGACAACTGACTCAAGAAAAGCTTCTTCTCTGCTGCCATCAGACATTTGAATGGACCTACCTCATATTAAGTTTATCTTTCTTTACACCCTAGCTATGACTGTAACATTACATCCTGCACCTTCTCTATGTACGGTGTGCTTTGTCTGTATAGCACACAAGAAACAATACTTTTCATTGTATACTAATACATGTGACAATAATAAATCAAATCAAAGTTTAAAAATATTACAACTTACTATTTTAGTAGTGGGCCCTAGTGCCCCCTTTAATGAGCCACGGGAGCTGCTGTAAACTTGGAAACACCTATGCTTTGTTCAATTTATGATAAATATCAATCAAGTGCTCATGTAAGGTTAGGACACTGATTAAAATATTAAAGGTGCTTAAACCTCCTTGAGGTGGGCACCAATAAAAAGTGGAAGTCTTTCAAATCTGACAAAACCAGGGCAATTGGATATGAGAGATCACAAAGTAAAATTGGTCCCTTCAACACTCATTTTTGGTTCAAATGGGAGGTGACTGGGTATATTTATTCCCAACAAAATTCATCCATTCTCTGGCAGGACAGTCCCTCACTGCACATCCTTATTCTCCACACAATGTAAGGGATAATGAAGACACCATCTTGGATCTTCTAAAGGCTGCCTTTGCTGTTCCTGCACTTCACCAGTTCTCTCCTCATGGTAACACTCAGTGACCCTGATTGGGCTTTTGCATTTGAAGATTGGGTCACATGAGGGACACAGATGCGATGCACAGTTGGAGCCCAAATCTTACCCAGGCATTGGGTTTCTGACCCCGAATTGAAAATCAACCTCCCATTGTCAGAGGTAAGGGTTTAAACAAAATACATCATTCAATCTATATATAAAAGTGAAATGATTCTCTGTTTGTTACAACAAATCCCTCTGAGATCCTTGGGTCAATCTCAACCAAAATCATTGGGATGGTATCTTGGACCAAGGAGCATGTCTTAGATGAGTTAACATCTAATCACTCCCACCAGGGAACTTTTGATTCTTAGCAAGGGGATCCCATGGCCCAGCCTACACTTTGGCCCTGCTGACATTGTAAGTCAGACATGTTTTAAGCAACATTAACCATACATTACATAAAGAATGTAACATCATAAATCCCTGACTTTCTTCATATTTCATTTGGTTTCTTTTACTTTATTTATTTTGCAAAAGTTAAGTTCTGACACTGCACGTTATCACTTGGGAAGAGGAAGCAACAGATAGCACACAGGTCCATGGATGATGAAGAGGGTAGAGAAAAAAAGGCAAGAAGTTGACAGAGTGACAGAACTCCTGAAGGAACCCTTCACTAATGATCCTCCTCATAATTATGAGTAAGATCTAGAATATGCTACTGACAGTCAGAGATATGTGAATATTGTGGTGCAGAAAAGTGGAAAAATGAGCCACCTTCAGTGTGTTGTGTAAACGGTAAAGTATGATTACACCCTTAAATGTGTCAGCTGACCCACTGGCTGTACTTCTTATGGTAACAACAAAATCTAAACACTTGTTGAAACACGTCAGAAAATATAACAGTTGAGTAGGAGCATCAAGAAATCTCTTTATTTTGGCCTAAAAAGGAAGAACTTCCAACATGTCTATCATAAAATATTTAATATTTGAATAAACACTGAAAATGCAGATTGTGACACTGAAAATGTAGAGATTGATATTACAGATTCGACACTGATTATGAAATATTTAAGATTACTAGGATTTTGAGAGTGACATTGAGGGTGTAGAGAATGATTAGTTGAAAGTGTAAATCTAATTAGAGTCAAGCCAATTAAATAAAGCAAACATAAATAAATTCGCTGTGAACTATTTTTTTGTCAAATGTTCCTGTTTATAACAATTTTATGTGAATTTGGATATTTGCATTTTGTATTTGTGGGATCAAAATTGTTAATTAAAATAATTGTGTGAAAGAAGTTAATTAAATGAATTGTTGAATGAAATCTGATGGATATAAGAAATGATTTGAATTACTTCATAGAAACAGTTTGTGGTCTGATTTTCAGCTTTACTGCTTATCTCATTCAGTCCAAGGGATGAATATCTTAACTTATTAGTTCATAAAAACATGCTCTTTCTCTTTTTTTGCATCTTATTTTTAGATTTCAGTTTCTTTATTTCCTGGGCATGGAGCAGGTATTCCAGCTTGTATGTTATATATTTCGCAATATCACAATTACACTTTTCCAATCAATAGTCTTTTACGAGCAGAATTGTATGGTCCCCTGCTGGCCGATTTATGGGTGGGAGGCTCCAAGTTCCCAGGGCGGCCTTCTGTCCGCCCCTGACCACTGCAATTTTATGTGGGGTGGGCAAAGTCAAAGGCGGCCCACTGGCCCTTGCCCCAGTTGAGGTCTATAAGTGACCAGGATTCCCACCTGTCTCTATTTTGAGGCTGGCAGGAGGAGCTCGGAAGGCTGGAGTAAAGCCCAGCAGGTCACCCTACTTGGGCCTTGTGTAGGAATGGGAGCATTTCCTTCCAGGGCCCCCTATCTACATTGGACAACCACCACCTCCCCCCCAACCCAGCTGCCAGTTGGTGCTCCCTCACCCCTGGCCTCTCCATCAAGTCTCCCAACCCCACGCTCTCCCCATCCCATTCCTCCCCCCATCCGAAATTTCATCTCTTCTCCCATCGTGAGATAGTCCCTGTTGGTACCAGGTCCTAGTCTCTGGGACCTAGCATCTCAGGACCTCTTGTACTCCCAGGCCTGGTGATTGTTGGCACAGGAGCTGCTGGGACGACAGAATGCTGGCCAGTCAGATTGGCTGGCTGCTCTCTGATGCATGCCTTCCTCCAGATTGAGGGATGGATATCCCATCTCCAGCCAATTCACACCCTTCCGAGGCTAACTCTTCGGGTTCCGGGGCAGGGAACCCTGTCATCTGGAAAATCCTGCCTTTTGTCTGTTAGTGCCTTCAGTAAAGCTTTTACTTCAGGGTGTCAGCCTCTGCCAAAATCCTGGGTCTGACAAGACATTGCTGACAAAGGTGATAATCAGTCTGCTAAATTTAGATTATGCAGTCTGAGCATGTGCAGTCTATCTAATTTCTCAGGATGTTTCGTTACCATAATGTCAACTGTAACGATAGATTAATTTTCAATGGTTTCTCAGCATTTCTGCTCATTTGTATTTCAAAATTATTTGAAGAAAAGCTAGAGGATGAACATCAAAAGTCTTAGTTTGGTAATATTCAGATTGAGCGTTTTTTAAACATCTGTCACTTCAAAGAATTGTTTTCAGCTGAGGATGTATTTTCCTTTGCTAATGTTTGTTCAATTATAATTTTAATTTTCAAGTAAATGCCCAATTAGCACCAGTGAGACAGTGAGAAACATTTTATCCCCTGACCTGGTAAGAACAGTGAGACATTGTGATTTGTTTGAAGTTCCATAATGTTATTTTTTTTATTAATTTTGGGTTGTCATGATAAAAGGTGCGGGCTAATGGATTTCTCTCTCTGATATCCCAGCAAGGAAATGCAGGGAGATTGGAGGAAGTGTGAAAGGATATAAGCTTTCAAATAGGACGGTCATTGATAGTTTGAGGAAGAAAAGGCAGCAGGGCTACATTGCTTACTTACCAGTGTGATAACCCCCATGAATTGCATGGGGTAAACACTGATTGGCCTCTCTGTATGACTCGTTGAATACGAGCTCCCTGGGGATTGGTAATTAATGCACTGGATGCAGCTTGTATACCGAGCCCTGTATAAAGCAGGCCTCTGAGTGGGTCCATTATGCCATTGTCCCAGTTGGGGTCTGTTTGTGTTCATCACAGGCTTGTGGTTTTGCATTACTTTATTTTGTGCAATAAAACATTGTTTCTTCACAGCTGACTCCTGGAGTTATTATAACCAGGGTGCAAAAACGATTGCTGCAAAATACATCAACTTTCTACTAATAATTGGGAATATAAAACTTAAATAGCAAGACAATGGGCAGCACAAGAGAAGAAAGCTAGCTGGATCTCAAGATGTGAGAAGCACAGGAGGTGACAATGAGCCTGTACCTGGAACAGTAAGGGAAGGTAGTGACTTAGTGGTATTGTCACTGGACTGGTAGTCCACAGACCCAGGGTTATGGACTGGTGACCCAGGTTTGAATATCCAATGAAAAATATCTGGAATTAAAAGTTTAATGATGACCATGAAAAACATTGTTGCTTGTCGTAAAAACCCATCTGGTTCACTAATATCCTTGAGGGAAGGAAATCTGCCATCCTTATCTGGTCTGGCCTACATGTGATTCCAGATTCACAGCAATGTGGTTGATTCAGTTCAAGGGCAATTAAGGATGGGTAACAAGTGCTGGCTCAGCCAGCAATGCCCACATACACCTGCAGCGCTGTGTACAATTCTAGTCACTGTACATACAGCAAAGATATTTGAGCAGTGCAAGAAAGGGCAACCCAATGTGCCTAGCTCAAAATGTCTAAGCTACAAAATGAGGTTGAAGAGCCTGGTATTGCTAACTCTGGAAGGAATTATTCAAGCACTCAAGATTCTGAAGGAACTAGACATATTGAATGCTGACACAGGTCAAGTAACTTGGGATCGAGTCCTGCCAGATTTCAGAGCTTGCTGGTTTTCAAAATAAAAAATCGGAATGTTTTCATTCAAATCAGAGCATCTTAATTCATTGAGTAGGGGCACCGGAAAACCAACCAATATCATTGCAAACCACTTTAAGGCTGATGGCCATGTCACAATTTATATTAAGTCAATTCTCATATATTGGACTTAATAACTCTTTCATGTCTCCCCCACTTGCCTGCATCAGCGGACCCTGTATAAAATGAGAAAAGATCAATCAAACTGAAATGATGTAAAAAAAATCTTTACAGTTGTAAGTGAAAACTATTTATTTTTTATTCATGCATGATGTACAGTACTCTTTAATAACTCCCTTTGAACTGATATGGGCCAGCTGCAAGAAGGCAAACCAGTACTAACGGAATTTAAAGGCTTTCAAAAATCAAGTGCAATGCTTGAGTGTAAGCCTGTAGGCTTCTATCTGGGTGGCCTTGCTGACATCAAAACTCAATACAGGTACCCTGGACTGGAGCACGAATAGGCATATGGCCTGACCGCATGTACACTACATAGCTAAATGTTCTTCCTCATTAGATCCCGCAAGAGTCTCTTGTTTTCTTGGATGAGTTCAACCACAACTCTGACATCTGTACTGGGTTGAGTGGAGCACAGGAAACATTACGTGCATGAAGCCAATAAGTACTCAGCAACTCCCCACACCCTTCAGAACTGGGTCAGCTGAGGACAAAGTTTGCTGGAGCACGGGAAATTCAGGCATGTGGAGCTGATGTGTACTTGCAGCTCCTTGAACTCTTTCAAGCTGAGTCAGGTGGGGTCAAGCTTCGCTGGAGTGTGGGACAACACTGCCAATTTTTGTTTAGCTGTATTTGAGGTACTCTACCTGCAATATGTTTGCAATTAGCTCTAGAACCAAGGGACACACCCTTGGATGTGACAAGGTAATTTAGATATAATTAATTTACGTAACAGGTGGAGACTATATGGAGTAGGTTACCCAGTGAGACAGTGGAAGCAAATAATGTAGAAAAAAATAAGAGAAAGGTAGATAGTCATTTGAGGGATTGAGAGATATTTGTTCATGGCTTCTGCCAGATGTATTTCCTCATCCTGTACAAAAAACAAAGAAAATTACAGCACAGGAACAGGCCTTTCGGCCCTCCAAGCCTGCACCAACTATGCTGCCTGACTGAACTAAAGCCCCCTACCTTTCCGGGGACCATATCCCTCTATTTCCATCCTATTCATGTATTTGTCAAGATACCCCTTAAAAGTCACTATCGTATCTGCTTCCACGACCTCCCCCGGCAGTGAGTTCCAGGCACTCACCACCCTCTGCGTAAAAAACTTGCCTCTTACATCTCCTTTAAGCCTTGCCCCTCACACCTTAAACCTATGCCCCCTAGTAATTGACTCTTCCACCCTGGGAGAAAGCTTCTGACTAGCCACTCTGTCCATGCATCTCATAATCTTGTAGACTTCTATCAGGTCGCCCCTCAATCTCCGTCGTTCCAGTGAGAACAAACCAAGTTTCTCCAACCTCTCCTCATAGCTAATGCCCCCCATGCCAGGCAACATCCTGGTAACTCTTTTCTGTACCCTCTCCAAAGCCTGCACATTCTTCTGGTAGTGTGGCGACCATAATTGAACACTATATTTCAAGTGCGGCCTAACTGAGGTTCTATAAAGCTGCAACATGACTTGCAATTTTTAAACTCAATGCCCTGGCCGATGAAGGCAAGCATGCCGTATGCCTTCTTGACCACCTTCTCCACCTGCGTTGCCACTTTCAGTGACCTGTGTATCTGTACACACAGATCCCTCTGCCTAACAATACTCTTAAGGGTTCTGCCATTTACTGTATATTTCCTATCTGTATTAGACCTTCCAAAATGCATTACCTCACATTTGTCCAGATTAAACTGTATTTTTCTAACTTCTCTACAATTCAATTACTATGAGTATCAGCACTCCTGGATTGTATAAATCCAAGCCAGCCATAAAACAAAACTTCCTAAAATCTACTTCAAAGATGTATCATAAGCCAGAGTCTGAAAACAATACACATTATCACACGTGACACTTCCATTTCCTACACCATTAAGCCTAATGATCTATTTATCATCGACTTTTTATGTGTTCTTGTAGCCGAATGAAATTGCACATAACTGAAAGTGCATAAGTGGAGGAAATGCAATTGCTTCAAAACATCAGTTGATTTAAATTTCAGACAAAACTGATGATGGCTAATAGAACATTTGCTACTGTTAAGCTGCAAAGGTTGTGATAACTTCATCTTTGGATTTGCTTTAGGGCTTTGATGATGTTGCAGTGAATCAGATAACACAGAGAGAGCCGAGGACAAAATGTTCCTTTTCTTTTCCAATTTAAATTTCACTCAACTTCAAGCTTTCATTTATCGACTAAAATGCAAAGCTAAGGTGAGAGAGCGCATATTTCATCAATTGTGAAGTAAGACACTCTCAGACAACTGGAGTAATGAGGTGTCTCTTTCTTTAAAAGCAAAACACTAGTTTCTAATGTCTCTTTCTCCCCAGTTCCCCAAGTAGGACATTGTCCCACCTCAGTTGCACAAAACACTCAGTTAATAAGAGAGGCAATCAGTCAGCGTAGACTAATTAGGCCATAGATTCTGTACATTTTATGTAACTCTACATAAGGGAAAATTGGCTTGAAACATAAAATACCAGTTACTCACTTGGATTGGTAGGCTGTGAGTCCATGGGGATCATAAGTTTTGGCCGTGTTCCCCTTCGAGCTGCTAGAGAACGTTCTAACGTGGACATACTGCTTCCAACTTCATCGGGATCGTGACCTGTAGATAAAAGAATCAATAGATGCTACCACTGGGATGAATGGAACTATCTCAAAGAT
Organism: Mustelus asterias; assembly: GCF_964213995.1. Taxonomy (NCBI): domain Eukaryota; kingdom Metazoa; phylum Chordata; class Chondrichthyes; order Carcharhiniformes; family Triakidae; genus Mustelus; species Mustelus asterias. The sequence goes on along the minus strand of NC_135801.1, from coordinate 141,927,513 downwards.
TTAAATTTAAAAAAAATATTCATTCATGGGAGTCACTGGCTGGGCAGTATTTATTGCCCATCCATAGTTGCCCTTGTCCAGAGGGCAGTTGAGAGTCAACCACGTTGCTATGGCTTCTGGGATCACATGTAGGCCAAATCAGGTATGGAAGACAGATTTCCTTCCCGAAAGGACATTAGTGAATCATATGTTTTTTCTGACAATCGACAATGGTTTCATGGTCATCAGTAGATTTTTAGTTCCAGATATTTTTTATTGAATTCAAATTTTATCACCTACTGTGGTGAGATTCGAACCCGGGTTCCCAGAACATTAGCTGAGTTTCTGGATTAATAACGGAATTTTATTGCCTCGCCTGCCCCGGAACTGGTCAAGGCTCGCAGAACAGAATTCTCCATTGGCCTCGGGTGGAATTTTACGAGCTTTGTCCGAGCAAAGCTCGTAAAATGAGTAAACTTCCGCTCATGGTCTAGCAATAATACCACTCAGTCATTGCCTCCCCATCTACATGCTATATCTACATGCCAATAACACATTAGTGTTTGAATATATTCCCTTCATCAACTTTCCATTTTATAAATTCCAACGTCCACACTTAACTGATGAAGTTTGTGCATAAAAACTGCTGATATTGGAATGGTACCCGCTTATGATATGCAAATCCCAGGATCATTCCCGTAAGGCTGGAAGACCATTAACATAAGAACAGACATAGGTCATTTGGCCCATCAAGTCTGCTGCACCACTCAATGAGACCACTTGTCTTCCCACCTATTTTTGTGTCATCTCCATGTGCTATCAAACTATGGAACGATGTCTGGCATAACTGAACATCACTGCCCCTACACAATACTGATAAATATCAGATACCAGAAATTGTGCAGTCATTATAGTCATGAAACTAAAAATGGAGGAGGATACAAACACACCAGAGTCTTATCCCTCTTCTCCTCTTTGTTCCAACAACAAATTCTCCTCATGAGCTTAAGATGTTTTTTCTGCTTTCGCTCCTTTATGTGCCAGGGGGAGATGAGGAGACTTCTGGAGTAGAATGTGTGTGCAGTGGGGGGAAACTGTCCTAAGGACTCATATCAAATATGGCTGTAATTTGCCCAGTTGTACTAATGTATGCCGAGAGAAGATACAGCTTCCATTACGAGTAAATGGCAACTGCTTCCAGAGTGATTGATTGCTGCTGCATCCTGAGTCTGACAGGCTAACAAATGCCTGACAAAGAGCCAAAAATTGCAGCCTTTAAACTTCAATCCAATCGTGCCCCACTCATCCATAGCCACAGATTTGCAGAGGGGCAGAGTATCACATCTCCTCCAGATGACAATGGGTAAAATTTCCCATTCTCTGCACAGAGTGCTGGCTGAGGTGAGAAACCTGGCGTTCAGCTCACAGGCTGCACCTCTGGGATTTTTCTCCAGGTAATCCAGCACTCTGTGCAGAAGAAATCTGTTGGTGTGGTCCACGCCGTCACACTAGCGGGGCAGGGCCGGAAAAAAACAGCAGTCGCATATCCGGAGATCTCTGATAGGCAACACGGGAACCCCTCCACCACATGTACATAGAGAACCACCCGCCCAAACCACAGACATGGGGGACCTGCCCGACAGATACAGGAGACCCCCACACAAAAACACAAGGACAACATCCCTCACACGAACAAGGGGACCCCACCCACTATTGTGCTCTCCAGAACCCCCCCTAGCACTACCTTGGCACTGCCCCAGGGAACAGTGCCAGAGGGCAGTACCAGGGAGCAGGGTAATGCCAGCATACCTCTCTGGCATGTCTCTCCTCCGGACTCTGCTTACCTGTGGGTAATGGTGGGTTCCCTTCACCTACTTCCTGTTTTTATGAAAGTTTTGGTAAGCTTCACATTGGTGAGGAGGGTGTTCCAAATATGGGGGAATGATATGGCAGGGGAGCCCGCGAATTATACTGAAGTGAGGTTCCCGACCTTTCTGGGCAGGAACCATGTTTTTAAAGTTAATTTACTAGTGTCACAGGTAGGCTTGTGTTATGTTAGCAATGAGGGGTGGAGAGAATCAGAAAAGACCAGTGAGATTCTCTTTTTCCAAGTCCCACCATATTTTGTGCCCATGTTGCCATTTGCGCTCGCAGCAAATGTGGGCACAAAATCACAGCAAACGTCTTACTATGCCAACAGACAAACTTCCACTTATATTAAAATGATTGTTCCTTTCGATTTGAGATAGATAAGTCGGATATAACAGACATCTTGGTCAGGATTTCCAGCTCTGCAATCAGTGAGAGACAGCAGGTAAATGGATATTTTAAGAAACATGTATCTAATCTGAAGGTCACAAGTTTTCAGAGAAAAAGGGATAGAGATATAAAATTCAATCAGTAAAAGCAAGGATACAAATCCCAGAATTACATTTATTTCACAAAGCTGAGTTCATTCAGTCACTGGCACAGTGATCAGCACTGCTGCCTCAAAGTGCCAGGGACCCGGGTTCGATTCCCGGCTTGGGTCACTATCTGTACGGAGTCTGCACATTCTCCCTGTGTCTGCATGAGTTTCCTCTGGGTTCCTCCCACAGTCCAAAAGACATGCTGGCTAGGTATATTGGCCATACTAAATTCTCCCTCAGTGTACCCAAACAGACGCCAGAGTGTGACGACTAGGGGATTTTCACAATAACTTCATTACAGTGTTAATGTAAGCTTACTTGTGACACTAATAAATAAAACAAAAATAGTGGCCCCATCTATGTGGCATAACAGCTCTATTAGTATAAAACCTTGACTCACAGTGGGTGAAGTTACATTAGAGCTGTAAGGTGTATTCAGTCGGTATATCTTTTCTGAACCCCTGGTACTTATGGGTCAGCAGGGACGGAGCAGAGGGGCATGTCCGTAGGGAAGAAACCTACGATTGCCGGGAAGACTAAGGTCCTGTCGAATTTGACAGCAAGCCTTCATTATTTTATTACTCTGTTATTCACCCGGCAGCCCGTTGGTTTGACAGACTGATCAGCGGCTGCGAGGAAACGAATGCAGGAGATGCAAATGGTCCCCAACAAACATTGAGGTAATGTTACTGGAATAGCAATTCGGAGGCCTGCACTAATGCTCTGGAGATGAGTTCACATCCCACCATGGAAGTTATGGAATTTAAATTCAGTGAATTAATAAATCTGTGAACCCAACTCTCCACTCACCTGATGAAGGAGCAGCGCTCCGAAAGCTCGTGCTACCAAATAAACCTGTTGGACTTTAACCTGGTGTTGTGAGACTACTTACTCTCTTATTATGAGTTTGCTGTGGTGGGAATTGCCGTGCCTACCCCAGTCCAACGCCGGCATCTCTACATCATGGAATAAAATAATAATCTCACGATGATCGTGAAACTACCGGATAGTTAACAGACGGATTGATGGTCCTCCATGCTGTACACCAGACTTTAATGTCCATCACCAGAAGTGAGATGGTAGCACCACCACTGACCAAATTGGCTGAATCCTGAAGGACATACCTGCCAGACTGAGTTTGGGCAGCCAGTGCTGTTACATGGACAAGAGGAAAAAATTATTTGATCCTCACCAATCTAACTGTCTCGGTTGCACCGGTCCATGAAGCTGTTGGTAGAAGCGGCCAATGCCAAGTTCTGTGGGAGACAAAATCCCACCTTCCCATGGAGAACACCCTCCATCGTGTTAGGTAATCATGCAGGTCAAAACCGGACATTCATAAGGTGCTGTGGGATATCACTGACACAACTGTATTCAACCAGAACAAGTCAATGGGAAAGGGGAGAAAACCCTCCATTGGTTAGAGCAATAACCAGCACAATGGAAGGTGGTGATGGCTGTTGGAGGCCAATCATCTTGGTGCAGAAGGAGTGCTGCGAGAGTTCCTCAAGTTTGTGTTTCAGGTCAACCATCTTCAGCTGCTTTGTCAATGACCTTCCCTCAATCATAAGGTTAGGAGTGGGGATGTTTGCTGATGATTGTACAATGTTCAGCACCATTCAGGACCCCTCAGATACTGAGGTAGTTCGTGCCCAACTGGACCACATTGAAGCTTGGGCTGTTAAGTGGCAAGCAAAATACACCTAACACAAGTGACAGACAATGAGGATCTCCATCCAACAAAAGGTTTCTGACATTCAATGGTTTTACCATCACTGACTTCCATGCCAGCTACACCCATTGGTTGGAATTTTCCAGCCATTCGCGCTGACAGGATCTTCCATTCCCACCAGCAATGCACCCCTGCCGCAGATTTCCCGGCAGTGCGGGGTGCATTCAACGGTGAATGCCGTTGACAATGGCGAGACCCGAAGATTCCGCCATCAGCCAATGGCAGGCCGCCTCCACCTCTGCAAAACACACGGTGGGTTGCATGGAAAACCCTGCCCATTGTCTACCATTGAGCAGAAACTTAACTCTCTCAGCCATTTAAATACTGTGGCTCCAAGAACAGGTCAGAGGCCGGGGACTTTGAGACGGTAAGTTTCAACAACCATCAGAAAACCACACCGTGGATGGAAAATCCGAAGAAGGTGGCAGGACTTTGCAACAGATGAAGCTCCAAACCAACCGTAACCTGAGCACAGATTTTAGTTGATCAAGTGTATTGTATAAGAACATTTAATTGTACTTGGGCTTACCTGAATGTGAGCCACTTTTGCTGGTTAGCTGGTTCTCTGAGTGGCTGTGACTGACAGGGGTTATATCCTGGCAGCTTTGCTGCATTGGTGAATCTCTGACGGATGGATCTGTGCCTGAGGGCTTTTCAATATTTTTCATCTCCATTTCTTCATGATGTATCCAGAGATCTGGTGGCCTCAAGTCTTTTTGGCTGCCCTTTCGTTTGCCACCACTATGTGCTGCACGCTTTCTGTGATGGGAAGATCATAAATTAAACAATATGTAAGTGCTAGGACACAACAATGCAACAATCCTACTCTTCTATCAGTTATCTTTGAGTTTAAAACCAATTCGTTTTTTTTTTCAACTTATTCATTCATGAGATATGAGTGTCACTGGCTGGGCCAGCATTTGTTGCCTATCCCTAATTGCCTTTCAACCAGGCAGCTTGCGAGGCCATTTCAGAGGGCTTTTAAGAATCAACCACATTGCTGTGGATCCGGAGTCACATGTAGGCCAGACCAGGTAAGGACAGCAGATTTCCTTCCCTAAAGGACATTAGTGAACCAGATGGGTTTTTATGACATTTAATTCTAGATTTTTATAAAACTCAAATTTCACCATCTACTGTGGTGGGATTTGAATCCGGGTCCCCAGAGCATTGCTCTGGATCCCTGGGTTACTAGTCCAGCGACAATACCACTTCACCATCACCTCCCCAATTGTGAGAAATTAATGTAGCCTTAATTAATCTGTCCATGAGATTAAATTTCAAACAAGAAAAAAAATGATGGCTGGAATTCTCTGGCTGTTTACACCCTGCAAGGCTGCCAGTGAGAATGGGGAATTTGGCACTCAACCAAATCTCCATTCAGTGCAGCGGGACCGGAGAACCCCAGCTGCAGGCGAGGTCAAATAATTCCGGCCATGTCCTTTTAATCCCTACATGTTCAAAAGCGAGTCTTCTGATCTTCCTTCAAGAACGTTGTCACATTCAGCCATGAGATAGTCTTGCGCAAAGTATAAGATTAAGCATTAATTCTCATACAAGAAAAGGCACACCATTGTTAGCAATATCAACTTACTAACTTACGATCGCACTGATTGATATAACTAAACTAAATTGAATGGAATAAAAGTCACAGGTAAAACAAAAGCATTCGTTGATGCATCAATTTTATTCCCATCGTCTCCCCTCTGATCTTCATTTCACCACTAACGGCCAGGCCATCAATAGCCTTTGGCCTGAAATTCTAGACATGTCTTTGACACTACCCTCAACTTCTCTCCCTCTTTCTGGTTTAAAATACTCTGTAAAACCTACTTCGACCAAGCTTTTTGCACCAGTCCTAAAATCTTCTTACGTAGCTCAGTGTTAAACAGTATTTGATTATTGCTCCAGTGAAGTGCCTTGGGAAATTTTACGATATTACAGATATTAAATAAATGCAAGCTGTTGTTTTTGTGGCTGTTTATCAACCTGTGCATTGACTCTTATAGCAATCAGAGAAACTCTGCTCCAGTTACGTTTAATCCATTTTCCTTTTGATCTCGCTGATATTGCTATCAAGATGAATTCCCTATTTGTTTTTATATTTGTATAAAACACAAAGTGGAAGAAAAATCCAGTAACAGCAATCAATGGCAAATAAATAAGCATGAAAAAGATTCATGAAAAATATTATGTACAAGATAGGAATAAATAAGAAATTCAAATCATATATATTTTCAGCACATCAATCAAATGCAGTCGACAGTTATAAATTCTAGTAAAATTAAATCCTCAATTGGGGATAAGGTATATAACCCATATAACTTTGGTAGTAACAAAGAGAGGTTTTCCAATCACTTCAAACAGATCTTGTTGAAAGAGAGTTCTTTTCCATTTGTTTTCTTTGACATCTCCTCAACCCAGCGATTGCTAGTTCTTTTTCTATGCATGAAAATATCAAAATGGAAATCTGCGACTGTGAGATTTACCCATTGTTGAACCAGATCTTAGAATACCCTGTCCCATTTATGATACAGCCACTGGTATCAAAAATGATTACCTGGGAACTGAGGTTCACTGCAGGTTAGCACATCATTCTTTTATCCAAGGTACATGAGCTTTGTTTCAGCCCTAGCTGCAGGATTAAAGTCTCTTCTCTCTTCCTGCTATAAATATCTTATGTAAACTACACTTGAGCTGTTACAACCTGGTGGATATAAAGCTAATGCAAAATATGATACTAAATTGGCAATCTCACTCAGAAAGGTCACATGGATTCCTTGTATGAGAACTATTCAAATTCACACCGATAATCGGGTTTCCTTTTCTGAGTTTGAGATTAAGGCATAATGTTAAGGCAAATGCTATTGTGCAGCAGGCTGTACTTGACCTGAGAGAGCTTGGTGTTGACATGACTGTATGGAATAAATAATAGAATGCTGTCCCCCAATACTGATATTGTTTACCTCGATGAATACAGAACACACTCCAAAAACATGACTTAACATTAGGCAGCTCACCACCACCTTCTGAAGGACAATTAGAGTTGGGCAACAAATGCTGGCATTGTCACGTTCCAGTAATAAATGAAAAAAAGTTAAACTCTTTGTCCTACAGTAGAAACAAAGTACATAGCCACCCAAACAATCATGTAAACCAGACATCCCTAAATAGTGTTCAGGAATGCCTGCTCATTTTTTCCCAACATAACCCAAGGATGTTGAGCCAATATTGGCTCCCATGGAACTATGTTCAGATGTATCAATGGCATTGCAACCTCACAAATAGAGTGAGATGTTGTAAGGTAAGACAAGGTTTCTGTGGAGCTTTGGTGAAGACCTTATCGTCTTATCTTATTGTTTTTTCACTTACACGGTGAGGCGGGGAGGCAAGCCCCGAGGGGCTCTCGCTTCTGGTCGGAAGCGGCCGGGCGCGACCTGCTCCGCTGACAGTGACAGATGGGGAGTTTGACTGGGGCGGTACACCTGTCACACCCTAACACAGGTGTGCTAAGGCGAGCTCAGGGAGAACAGAAACCTCCCTGGAGCAGAAGGGGAAAAGCTCGCTTGATCTTGATTTTCAGTACGAACACAGACTGTGAAAGCCTCACGATCCTTCTGACCTTTTGGGTTTTAAGCAGGAAGTGTTAGGAAAATTTACCAGGTGAGCTAAATGGTCTGTTTCTGTGCTGTGAAATTCTATGCCGTATCTTGACCACTCCCCTGAATCAGATCAGCTAAATCAACTCAAAGTAAAAATTCAACTGTAGAACCTTCCTGGTTTAGGCAACTGAGTCAGGCACTGGATAAACTCGTTGAGGCAGCAGGTGAACTCCTTCAGAAGTTACCGCAGCCAAGTGAAAATAAAATGAGATTAATCAATAAGATATAAACATACTTCCTTTGCTGTGCTGAAGATCGGCGGGTACAGATGACGGCAACAACTATAACCACTACGACAGTTACTGCTCCAATGGAGACCACGATGATCACCAGCAGATTACCATTCTTCTGAGGAGTCACGCTGCCATGAGGTGGATGCATCTGACCAATTGGAGGCTCTAGAATAAAAAAAATAAAGGTTTGTGATTAGTCCTAAAAATATAAAGTGAGGAAGCTATGAGGAACTTTCTTCATGGAATGGCTATTAGAATTCAGAGTACGTTACCATAAATGTCTAATGAGCCAATGCACTTCAGGGGAGCTAATCTCTTGAAGAAAAGTGAAAAAGCAGGGAAATGGGATTATGGTAAAAGGCTCTTGTGTAGAAGCAGTAGTGCTACAATTGAACTGCTGCAGCAATGGGCTTCCTCTTTATACTTAAATTGTCGTGCTTTTGTAATTTATTTCTGTGCAGCGAGAAGAAGGATGTTTTATCCTCTGAGCAATGTCAGCACATTCCAGGTCAACGTTATAGCTGGAGATGTCCAAAAGAACATAAGGTAGGTTACAAACCTGCAAAGTTAACCCCTTAGCTGGTGAATAGTGAGGTAAATTCTACAGCATTGATGGCCTATTCTGCTCTGTTACTTCCTATCTTTAAATTAAATTATTTTCTTTTAATTTTTGTGTTTCCATTTTTTTTCCCGCCCTACACAGGGTTTGTAAAACATTCCACTGGAAAGTTAATGAGGAACGAGAACTTTAATAAGAGGTTCACTCTGACAGCTGAGATTGCTCTGCATCCAGGTTGAGGAAGGGGCAGAAAAGGAATCCAGGGCCAAGAGACTGCAATTTTCAGATAGAAGAAAATGTGATCTTCCAAGTAAGGTCACCACCATACATGTTGGCTAGATTACGCATGGTGTCTGCAGTCTCTTAGTCTAAATGCATTTCAAAAATTGCTGACTTCTCATTAGCTCAACACCGGCAGACCTCAAACAATTGGCTCCTTCGTTCCATTCATTCACTCAGCAGGAAACAGGTTACCAATGAGGTACAGCCACATTGAAAACAGAAGCACTCTGGAACATGCCTTTGGCATGCTGGTAGCTTCACTGCAGCACCAGCTGATCAAAAGAAGTCAAGCCTCCTTGTGGTGACATCATTCTAACAAGGAACTTGACTAATGCTCCCTTCAGGGAAAAGACTCAAGGAACTGCAAGCAAAGTCAAAGCAGCCAGTGAAAATCTGGATCAGGTCTTTGGTATGCCTGATAGCACAGAGAACTTGGCCAAAATCTTTATGACATCGTCTCAATTCCAGCATGGAGCAACTGATGAGAGATTGTGGTTTCCTGCCTTGAAAGCAAACCCAAAACTAATCACCTCCAGCAGCTCAAGTGAAACAATGTAAATTTGACGTAACACTATCTGCGGGTGTGCTGAACACATTACAATGCTATTTTTTAGGAAGTAAGCAAAAGGAAAAGCAGTGCAGTTGATGAAATCTTTTGTTAAAACACTGACAGATCATGCTCCTGTTTGACGTATTTGACTGCAAGGCCCACAGTTTAGCTGTTCATTTATCTCTTCACTGGTTATTTTACACCAAGGCTTACACAAGCCAAAACATGACACTCCATTACTTAATATACAATCTGTATGTATTTTGTAACAATTAAAAGCCATTCTTTGAGAGCAATAGTGTGGCTGGAAGCTCCTACACATTGTGCTGTGCCCCATCTAGAAGATGGGAAGAAAAATATATGCATCTACACCAACCTGGCTACATTATAATATTATTATTTTATTTTTAAAATAGGCAAAAGCAATAGGCACCTGACATTTCTGACTATCCATGACTCAGATCAGAGGAATCTCTAACCTTGAGAACCTTGAGGGCAGCACAGTGATTGACACTGCTGCCTCACAGCTCCAGGGACCTGAGTTCGATTCCCGGCTTGGGTGACTGTGTGGAGTTTGCACATTCTCCCTGTGTCTGCGTGGGTCTCCTCCCACAGTCCAAAGATGTGTGGATTAGGTTGGTTGGCCATGCTAAATTGCGTCTTAGTGTTCTTGGATGTGTATGTTGGAGGGATTAGCAGGGTAAATATGTGGAGTTTTGGGGATAGAACCTGGGTGGGATTGCTGTCGGTGCAGACTCGATGGGCTGAATGGCCTGCTTCTGCACTGTAGGATTTCTATGAAATTATTACATGACCACAGAAATCCAAAAAAATGCACCAACATCTTTTATATTTCCAAGGCAGAGGTCTGGCCACAGAGATGGTCTGTTTGTAAAGGTGAGAGATACCCTTACGCCTCTATCAAACACCTCAAGATTCTAGACCTGTAAAAATACATCCTTGCTCAAAGCCCAGGAGAGTTTGGAGTTATGTCACATGATCTCCCCCAAGCTTTTAGAACCTGTAATATTGTTGTGTGGAATCAAGTGAAGAGGCAGTGCTCCGAAAGCTCGTGCTATCAAATAAACCTGTTGGACTTTAACCTGGTGTTGTGAGATTTCTTACTGTGCCCACCCCAGTCCAACGCTGGCATCTCTACATCGTGACAGTAATAAATAAGCATTCTTCCATCATGCAAGTCCTCACTTTTAGAAAGATGAATCATCCTGCAACTGTTTCAGTTTGTTAACCATGAAGGAATACACCAATGCAATTTTAATTCTGGACTCTACACTCATGTGGAACCATAATTTATTGTTATCGTGTTTTTGCCTGATACCGCTTACCTACCCGTGTCCCTCTTTATCGTATGAGTGCAAAAGGGACGGATGCCACAAAACTCCTTCCCATGTTTTGTGCGTCTAAAATACACCAACTCTCTTATTATGAGTTTGCTGTGGTGGGAATTAATGGATGATCAGATCAGTCCAAACTGAAAGGATCGGGAAAATACACCACCATTTATAAAGGGAGAAATAAAAAACAAACCTGTTTGTGGACAAGTAATGAGAGCAAAAATCAGGGCCGTTTAAATTAATCCCCCTACCTGTCCATCGCAGCTGGGAAATAGTAGATATTTTCTTTGGCAACTTACCTCTGATTTCTCCTGAATGTTCAAGAGGCAATTTTCCTCTTTGTTGCACCTGAGCAACACTGAAGTTGTCAGGAGCAGTGAAGAGGAAAAGAGGATGGCTTTCCAGCTCTCTCACTCCCACTGAACTGCCCAGGGACTTTCGAGCAAACATACATGAACGTAACGAACACACGTCTGCAAACGAGACAGGAGGGAATGGTCCTAGCAGTCCTATTCCGCTCTGCAGTGCATACACAGCAGACAAACTGTGGATATGGTTCCTTTCTTTCCTCCACAACAGCCAGGGGATCCAGAAGCTGGTGGCCAGGAGCATATCCACAGAGCTCGGGCCTGCATCTCTACATCATGGAAGGAAATTGAACCAGGTGGATTGGTAGTAGATTGAACCAAGGCAGCATTTAGACAGTTACATGGGTAAGATGGGTATAGAGGAATATGGGCCAAATGCGGACAATTGGGATTAGCTTAGGGGTTTTAAAAAAAAAGGCGGCATGGGCAAGTTAGGCCGAAGGGCCTGTTTCCATGCTGTAAACCTCTATGACTCTATAAATTCAACCTTTCATAGGTCCATGATGGACTTCAGGCATTCTCTAATTGTCGAGCACCTAGTTTGGAAGTGAGGTAGGGGAAGGAAGGCATGATTCTGAGGCACTGGTAGCCCTCTGATTTTTTAAGTTTATTTATTAGTGTCAAAAGTAGGCTTACATTAACACTGTAATGAAGTTGCTGTGAAAATCCCCTAGTCGCCACACTCCAATGCCTCTCCAGGAGAACGTGCAGGCTCCACACAGACAGTGACCCAAGTCAGGAATCGAACCCGGATCCCTGGCATTCTGTAGCAGCAGTGCTAACCACTGTGCCAACATGCCACCCCTGTGCCACCCTTCACTCATGCAGCATTCTTCCTAGTTGACCGTCAAGTGTGAGGAAGCAAACCACAACTGGCATAGACATGCACACACACATTTCACCACCAAGGACTTGTGCAATTAATTATTTCTATAGCCTAGTACTGAAAGTTTAATCCTTTAAAATTGTGGCACATTTACTGCAGCAAACAGCATAAACTCTTTTACTAATGCAATATGAATAAAATATATACACTTTTCATCATGGTAGATGGGATGTTGAAATATTTGCCTAATAAATGTGCCCATTTTTCACATTTGAATGTTATATTACAATTGTCTACAAGCAAGAATTCAAGCAGCACAGAAAATGACAATAAAGTAACAAAAAAAACTTAAAACCTGAAGGAAAGTATATTATTGCTGATAATGCCATGATCTTCCACCGTTAGTGTAACAACGTGTGGCTGTAGCAAATTTCAAGCATTCATCAGTTGCAATGCCACTGTAACATAGCAACAACATGAACCTAAATTATTCTAAATGTGCATGTTCAACCTTGGATAAAGGTCACACAGGGGGAATTGTCTGAAAGCATCTGTAAACACTGAGTGATATTTTAAATTCAGCAAAGTGAACCATTTATCTGTGAAAGTGACAGATGCTTACCGAAAGAATTATGAAAATGTCCTGTCGGAAAGGGCCAAACTAGATTGTTAGGCTAGAGCATGTCACCCAACTTCGATTTGTGAACATTTCACCTGAACTTCATGCATGCTTGAATTATTCAAAAGAGGCAGCCAGCTATTCCCCTGAGCCCAGATGCGTCATTCTGCCCTGCCTGCAGTGTTCTGCTTTATTATTATTCAACAGCCACTTGTCCAATGCAACAACCAGGAAATGAAAGGGCCAGGCAGATTTCAGGTCAAATCACAATAACATTGCAAGCTCTGGTGTGGGTAGAAGGCGCCTGATCCATCTGACTCTGTTTGAGTCTCTGGATTATACAAAGTTAGAGTGAGTGTATCAATTTCAAATAGAGCTTTGATATGCTGTTAATGGCCAGAATTGATGTCTAAACTAGTAAATACACAATCTAGTACATAATTTAGCTTTAGCAGTCGAGAGATCTGTTGGCTAATCTCTACAATACAGACAATATAAGTAACTTCGTTAACACTAGATTGAGATCACAATAATTCATTGATGGTTTGAGTGCAGTTAATGAATGTCAGGTGACAGCAGTATTGAGCTCAGAGTTAAGTCTTCAGAATAGGTAACATATTGTTGTGACCTTTGAATAGAGAACAGTAACAGTAAGGAAAATTTGAAATGATCTTAACTTTTTGAGAGAAATAGTTTCTACAAATGTTTGAAAATGATTAAAGTGTTTGTATTAATTGTAAAGGCATTAATTATAATTCTTGGAGAAAAAAATAGTGGCCCATGTGGCCTGGTGACCCTTGACCTGGAATTAGTTGTAACAGGATGGAAATTAAAATACAGAGGCTGCATGGTGTGGTGAACCACTGTAGTATTGTCTGTTTGTGTGATATGCCTGGACACGCCCCTGCTGCCTCAATCCGGGACTCCGCCCTTCTCTGGGTATAAAGGCTCTCCGCCCCTTTTGCCTCAGTTCAGATTAGCTATCGGTTCGGGTGTGCTCCAATTCTTTCGTAAATAAAAGCCTGTTATTTTGCAACAACGAGTCTTTGCATAATTGATGGTGCATCACATGGCACACAGACCAAGCGAGGAAACAGAAGAGTTGGCTGTTGCCAATGGAGAATCAGATCAGTCTTCTAAGGAAGTGGACTTGAATTTTGCTTTGAAGTACTTTGTGGCTGAAACTGGTACTGCACAAATCTACCTGTCCATTCACATTTAAGTTATGTTTATTCTCATTTATGTTAAAGGAAAATTTACAAAAAATGAAATCTTATTGGTCTCTCTTCACTTGGGGGGGGGTGGGGGGGGTCGTTCGGCAAATTTGGTTATTTTGGTCGACAGACCCCAATGGAGATTGTGACTATAGTATCTTGCACTGTCTGTGAGGCACTCAATTTCTTTGGGATTTTCAACATACAGGCAATCAGCCTTGGAATTTAAGGAAGGATACATTTGCACAAAGTCAATTTCTACACCATTTCTTTAGAGCTTCCACGGAAATTGTAGTAAATGATTAAGAAAATGCAATGTAGAAATTTAAGCCCCATGGTCAGTAGAAATGCTTAAAGACAAGAAGGGACAGAGGCTGCAGAGTAGCTCGTAGGCAAGCTCGCTGTGGCTTGCTTTTAGCATCAAGTTCATGTTTTACTTCCTTTTCATCAGAAACTCTGCCCTTTCCATGAATACATGTGGAGTGACATGCATCCAGACGTGCGCATGCACACAGCACAAATAATTTGGGTTCACGAACAACAACAAAAATAACAGCTGATACTGACAGCATTACTGGCAGTGATCACTGCACAGAGAAGGCGGTATAAAATCCATCACATTTTTATCTCTCTACAGCCCTGAAAAGTCTTACAGACTCAAAATATTAACTGTTTCCCTTCCCACAGATGCTACCAAATCTGCTGAGTTTTTCCAGCCTTTTCCATGTTTATTTCAGAATTCCAGCATCTGCGGTATTTTGTTTTTATGATGGAAAGGTTATCAAGTAGCACTTCCACAGCAATAACTTGCTCACTGATGCTCAATTTGGACCACGGCCACTCAACTTCTAACATTATTACAGCCTTGGTCCAAACATGGACAAAAGAGCTGAGTTGAAGAGGTGAGTGAGAGTGACGACCTTTGACACCTTGCATGGTCAGGTGAGAGCAGGTGGGCTGGACAGAGTGATATGAGTGTCCTGGACTGCTTTCTAAATATGGCGCCGAGACCTTTGAACCCACCTGCTGATGGTGGGCGGACAAATCAACTGTGAGCCCACCAGGAGGCAAATGTGGTTCCAAGCACAGAATATGGTATGGGATCCTGATATTCTAGCCAGTGGTAAAACTGTCACCAAAGCCACCCACCACTGCATCTTGTCTCAAAATGGGAGAATCCCACTCTTAATTTTTAAACAGGCTCTTAAAGGACAAAAGAGATGTAGAGAGGTGGGATGTAATTCCAGAGCTTGCATTGGAAGGCATGGCTGCTCAACAGTCTAGCACTATAGCAGCATAAATATCTCAGATCTCAGAGGACTGAGAGTTGGAGGGGATTGCAGGGAAAGGACTGATGAGGCCATGGAAGGATTTGAAAATAAGGGTGAAAATCAATTAGCTGCATAACCTGGAGCCAATGTAGGTCAGTGAGCACAGGGTGATGGGTGAGCGCGAGTGCGAATAAGAACAAGTGCTTCGGAGTTTAGCATGTCTTTAAGTTTATGGAGGGTATAATGAGGAAGGCTGGGCAGATGGATTGGGATAGTCATGTCTAGATGCAACAAAGGCATGGGTGAGGATATCAGCCAGTGGTGGAGTCAGGTGATGTTGCAGGACTGGAATTAGCCTGATTGATGGTGAGGATATGTGACCAGAAGCTCAACCCGGGGCCAAATATGACACCAAGATTGCAAACCATTCGGCTCAGCCTCAGAGACAGTTGCCAAGAGCAGAGGAAGCTCAGTATTCTTGGTTACATTTTGATTCTCATTACGAACCATTTTCATTGAAGGACTAAGCTGTTGTATATTGAGAAATATCTCTTGTAAAAAGCAGTGAGCTTGGCTTCACATATAATTTGCTTAATGCAGCCCATCAAATACTGAGATTATTCAGAACTCTGCAGCCACGCTGTGTCACACATGGTGTCAAAGGTGGAATACGCTCATCAAGATATTACAGTGGGAGATGAAACCTACCATTTGCAACAGAAATTAGGATCATTCATCACGGAGTATTAAACTGCAAGATGAAATCCACAGCTCTGAGCTGTGTGAACAGAAGCTAGAACCTTCATAAAAGATTGTTAACTCAGCAGGAGAAACTCAGAGTTTGGGGCAGAGATAGAACAATTAATCAAAGATTGCTTGGAGTTGCGAAAACTAATAAGCTGAAGCAAAGTAAGAGTGCTAAAAGGAAAAACAGAGACAAACGAAAATCATGATGGTTTCTATATTCCTGGGGCCATTGAGAACTTTGTGAGGGTCAATGTTTCTAGATATGGGGGGGGAAGGAGGGATCAAGATTGAATGTGATGATCAGCCAGGATCAAAATGAATGGGGGAGCAGGCTCGAAGGGCCAAATGGCCTACTCCTGCTTCTAGTTTCTAATTCATGCTCTGGAGTTTTACGAAGTTCTGGGGCAAGTGCTGCTGTTTCCTGCTCTTTTGTTGACATAAATTGGGTCACCCCAGTCACCATCTTTCAGGGAAATCCTGTTGTATTCAACTCATTTATTATCATTATTTGGGAAAGTTACAAACAAGGTCGATAAAGGGGAACCTGTAGATGTGGTGCACATGGATTTCCAAAAGGCATTTTGATGTCACATTAAGATGTCATTACAAAGGAAGCTGCACAAAATAAGAGCACATGGTGTAGAGTATAACATATTAGCATAGATAAAGGAATGGTGAGCTAACAGGAAGCAGAGGGTCAGGATATATATGTTTTTAAAGTTGATAGCCTTTTTAAAAATTCATTTTACAAGATGTGGGTGTCGCTGGCCAGACTAGCATTTCTTGCCCATCACTAGTTGCCCATCAGAAGGTAATGGTGAGCTGCCTTCTTGAACTGCTGCAGTACCTTAGATGTAGGTACACCCATAATGCTGTTAGGGATTTTGACCCAGCAACAATGATGGAACTGCAATATATTTCCAAGTCAGGATGGTGCAGGATTTGAAGGGAAACCTTTAGGTGGTGGTGTTTGCTGCTTTTGTCCTTCTAGACGGAACTGGTCATGGGTTTGGAAGGTGCTGCCTAAGGAACCTTGGTGAGTCCCATTACACTCCTGACATGTGTCTTGGAGATGGTGGACAGGCTCTGGCGCGGGGGGTGAGGTGGGGAGGGGGTGGTTGGTGGTGGTGAGGAGTTGAGTTACTCGCCACAGGTTCTGGAATAGCTCTAGTAGCCACTGTACTTGCATGGATTGTCCAGTTCAGTTCAGTTTCTGGAAAAAAGCAACCACCAGGATGTTGATAGTATAAGTTTTTATAAATGTATAAAAAGGAATAGAGTGGCTAGAGTGAATGTTGGACCCTTGGAGGACGAGAGGGGGGAGTTAATAGTGGGAAATGAGGATATGGCTGAGTCTTTAAATAAGTTTTTTGTGTCGGTCTTCACGGTGGAGGACACAAATAGTTTGCCAAATATTAACGATAGAGGGTTGGCAGCAGGAGAAATACTTAATACAATTAATGTTACCAGAGAGGCAGTGCTGGGTAGACTAATGGGACTGAAGGTGGACAAGTCCCCGGGTCCGGATGGAATGCATCCCAGGGTATTGAAAGAAATGTCAGAGGTAATAGTGGATGCGTTAGTGATTATTTATCAAAACTCGTTGCATTCTGGGGTAGTGCCGGTTGATTGGAAAACGGCTAATGTTACGCCGCTGTTTAAAAAAGGAAGGAGACAAAAGGCGGGTAACTATAGGCCGGTCAGCTTAACGTCTGTAGTAGGGAAAATGCTGGAATCCAGTATTAAAGAGGAGATAGCAGGGCATCTGGATAGAAATGGTTCGAAAAATCAGACGCAGCATGGATTCATGAGGGGAAAGTCGTGCTTGACGAACATGTTGGATTTTTATGAAGATGTGACTAGGGCGGTTGATGGAGGAGAACCGGTGGATGCAGTGTTTTTGGATTTCCAAAAGGCGTTTGATAAGGTGCCCCATAAAAGGCTGCTGAAGAAGATTAGGGCACACGGAGTTGGGGGTAGTGTGTTAAAGTGGATTGGGGACTGGCTATCCGACAGGAAGCAAAGAGTCGGAATAAATGGGTGTTTTTCCGGATGGAGGAAGGTAACTAGTGGCGTGCCGCAGGGATCGGTACTCAAGGCCGCAACTATTTACCATTTATATAGACGATCTGGAGGAGGGGACGGAGTGTAGGGTAACGAAGTTTGCAGACGACACAAAGATAAGTGGAAAAGTGAATCGTGTGGAGGACGGAGAAGATCTGCAGAGAGATTTGGACAGGCTGAGTGAGTGGGCGAGGATATGGCAAATGGAGTATAATGTTGATAAATGCGAGGTTATACACTTTGGAGGAAATAATAACAAATGGGATTACTATCTCAATGGAAACAAATTAAAACATGCTACCGTGCAAAGGGACCTGGGGGTCCTTGTGCATGAGACGCAAAAGCCCAGTCTGCAGGTACAACAGGTGATCAAGAAGGCAAATGGGATGTTGGCCTATATCGCGAGGGGGATAGAATATAAAAGCAGGGATGTCTTGATGCACCTGTACAGGGCATTGGTGAGGCCGCAGCTGGAATACTGTGTGCAGTATTGGTCCCCTTATATGAGGAAGGATATATTGGCATTGGAGGGAGTGCAGAGAAGGTTCACCAGGTTGATACCGGAGATGAGGGGTTTGGATTATGAGGAGAGGCTGAGGAGATTGGGTTTGTACTCGTTGGAGTTTAGAAGGATGAGGGGGGATCTTATGGAGACTTATAAGATAATGCGGGGACTGGATAGGGTGGAGGCGGAGAGATTCTTTCCACTTAGTAAGGAAGTTAAAACTAGAGGACACAGCCTCAAAATAAAGGGGGGTCGGTTTAAGACAGAGTTGAGGAGGAACTTCTTCTCCCAGAGGGTGGTGAATCTCTGGAATTCTCTGCCCACTGAGGTGGTGGAGGCTACCTCGCTGAATATGTTTAAAGCACGGATGGATGGATTCCTGATCGGTAAGGGAATTAAGGGTTATGGGGATCAGGCGGGTAAGTGGTACTGATCCACGTCAGATCAGCCATGATCTTATTGAATGGCGGGGCAGGCTCGAGGGGCTAGATGGCCTACTCCTGCTCCTATTTCTTATGTTCTTATGTTCTTATGATAGTGGTGGATTCAGCCATGGCAATGTCATAGGGTGATGGTTAGATCCTCTCTTGTTGGAGACGGTCATTGCCTGGCACTTGTGTGACTCGAATGTTAATTGCCCCTTGCCAGCCTAAGCCTGATATTATCCAAGTCTTGCTACATTTGGATTTGAACAGCTTTAATATCTGAGGAGATTTGAATGATGCTGAACACTGTGCAATCATCTGTGAATATCCTCACTTCTGAACTTATGATGGAAGGAGGTCATTGATGAAGCAGCGGAAGATGGTTGGACCTGGGACACTGCACTGTAATTAGAGGAGTGCCACAGGGATCAGTGCTGGGAAAGTGGAATTAAAACCATAGCCAGATCAGCCATCATCGTATCAAATGGCAAAGTGGATTGGATGGGCCAAATAACCTACAAAGTCCTATGTTCCTATATGCGAGCCTTAGCATTGGATAACCAGGAGGGGAATCAGAGTCAAACCCTGACACTGTTCTCATCTAATGTCTACATACCCAGGACAATAATGAGAAGTGGGAACTCTGGCTGATCTTGCCCTCTGCAGCTGAAAGCCAATTAATGAGCCTTTCCTACGTTGGTGAAAGCAGCATTAAAACCTAGACTTTCCGATAAACATGATGCTGCTCTTCCTTGCTTTCAGCAGCTAATCAAAGAATCCAATAGAATCTCTACAGTGCAGAAGGAGGCCATTCGGCCCATTGAGTCTGCACCAACCACAATCCCACCCAGTCCCTATTCCTGTAACCCAATATATTTACCCTGATAATCCCCTGACACCAGGGTCAAGTTAGCATAGCCAGTCAACCTAACCCGCACACCTTCGGACTGTGGGAGGAAACTGGAGCACCTGGAAGAAACCCACGCAGACACGGGGAGAATGTGCAAACTCCAGACAGACAGTGACCCGAGGCCAGAATTGAATCCATCAGAGGAGCTGCAGAGGGCTACATTTTATGAGTCATAGAATAATAGGGCACAAAAGGAGGCCACTCAGTCCATCTGTGCCAGCCTTTCAAAAATAAGAGACAAATCAGTCCCTCTCCTGTGTTCCTTCCCATATCTCTGCATGTCTTTCCTTTCTAAGCATGTAGCCATTTCATCTTGTAGGTTTAAGCTATGATTATTCTATTCCCTCAGGATTAGATGGCCAAATATTATGAGGAGATGAAGCATGCGTGTTAGTATATCTTGGGTTTAATTGGTGCTGAGTTAGCCAATATGGTGATCTAAATCTCGCAGTAGCTTTGGAAGAAATTGGCTATTCTTGACTTAAAAGATCCTGTGTTCTACAAAATTTACACTTGGGATAAGGTTATTCAGTTCTCGAAATGAATAGAAGAAAATAAATTGTGTAGTCAGGGGCAATAGCAGAGAATGGAAAAGAAACAAAGCAAAGGAAGTTTAGTACGGTGCAGAATGTTTTCTTCCTGGGGCTAAAAATGGCACCAATTAATTTTAATTCCAATTTTCCCATCCTTCCTCAAATCCTAAGGGAAAGGAATGTGCCTCCTCTGTTCACCTTTCCAGTAAGTTCCAGGAGAGGTGAGTAATCTCAGCATGAAGCGATATGCTATCACTATCACACAGCAGGATGTCAGCACACTCAACTAACTTGATGCCTGCATATGGCAAATGAGCCTTTTTAAAGTAGTTAACGTGAAAGTAAACCTCTTCAGCTCTGCTGCACCAGAAGTAACCTGAGAAAGAGGGTTAACCAAATCATTCCTGCTGCTTGTCATTATTGAAACAAGTTCCATTTGTTTGCCATGGAGACAAATAGACCTGCAAAATAAGTGCTTCACAAATGGCAATTACAGTGCTGAATGTCAAATACTTTAGACAAAATAGGATAGCGCACTACCTATGCAACATGTCACCTTAATTAGTTCAGATCAGCAATTCCTCACTGGCATCTAGATCATAGAATAGAATCCCTACAGTGCTGAAGGAGGCCATTTGGCCCAACGAGTTTGCACCGACAACAATCCCAGCTCAGCCCTATCCCTGTAACCCCATGTATTTAGCCCGCTAAACACCTGACAAAAAGGGTCAATTTAGCACGGCCAATTCACCTAACCTGCACATCTTTGGAATGTGGGAGGAAATGGGGTGAATGTGCAAACTCCACGCAGACAGTCACCCAAGGCCAGAATTGAACCCAGGTCCCTGGAGCTGTGAGGCAGCAGTGCTAATCACTGTGCCACCATGCTGTTCTATATAAGCACTGATCAAATATTACAGTGCTGGGGACGTCTTCACATGTCATGGGATGTGGTGGCTGACATCTGCCACATTCTCTAGGAGGAGTTGACGCTGCAGGGACTCGGAGGCCATCCTTTGCCAGGTGCTCTCAAAGTCACCGCCATTGTGAACTTCCTTATGAGTGGCTCATTCCAGAGTTCAACTGGGGACCTCGGTGGGACTTCTCAAACATCTGCTCACAAATGCATATGAGAGATTACTGATGCCCTAAACTCACAATTATGTGCAGTTCTCGCTAGATAAAGCCAGTCAGTCTGGCAGAGCAGTGGGCTTTGTTGCTATCTCCATGTTCCCGCAGGTGCAGGGTGTCATGGACTGCACTCATTTTAAGAGTTCCCTGACAGCAGCCACAACAATTCATCAACAGGGAAGATTTCCACTCTCTCAATGTTTACAACCACCAGAAGCAGATAACGTAAGTATGTATGAGATACCCTGGAAGATCCCATGACTCATACATCATGAGTCACTCACAAGTCCCACTGATCTTCAAGGGCCCTCAGCCCATCCAGGTTTAGCTCCTCGGTGAAAAGGCTACCCACAAACGATGTCGCTGATGCTGTCCATTTTGGCGATTACAAAGTACTTCAAAAGGAGACATATAATGCAGCTTATACCACAACACGCTCACTGAGTGAGCAGACTACTGGCATCTTGAAGATGCATTTCTGATGTCTGGACAGGTTCTGGGTGGAATCTGTGACACTTGAATGACCACAAAGCATGTAATCCGACAGAACAGGCATACACAAGGTAAGTGGAATGAGTGGTAATATATTTCCATATGTGCAAATTTATATACAGTTGGCGAACGCCTCTGCTGCCTTTGTGTCCTTAGAATGATTTAATTTTTCTAACTCGACCACTATGTTTTGGTGCATACCCAGCATCCACAGTGGAGTTAAAGGCAGCCTGCTGACTCTACACCCTGCTTGTTGTCCTTGGTCAATGTGAAGACCTTGGTCAATGTCCTCTAGAGGGCTGAGGCCTGAGGACCCCAGCCTGCTTTGGTTCTCCAGCTGTGAGGCAGGAACACCCCCCATGGCCTGTGGAGCTCAGCTCATAGGGTCACAGTCGGAGGGGATTGAGATTGGTTGGAAATGCTCGGAGCCACCTAGATTGGATAGCCTGGGGTGTCCAGCTGCTGGTCCTCATCCCTATGGTTACCCAAGGTCCTCTGGCTGACTCCTCAAGTGAGGTCAAGATGTCCCTTCTCGCTTAGTTACTGATGATCCCACCTATGCCACAGTGATGGAGTGTAGGCCTTGCTTCAGATCAGACTCTACATCCTCAAATAAGGTCTCCATGGTGGTCGCCACCCTATCAGTTGTTGATCTTGGTGCGTTCACATGTTGACCCAATGACATCAGACCAAATGCGGATGGACTCTTCCATCACACCTTGCAATCTGCTGACTGCATCTGACAGCCCTGACTGATGTTCCCATGTCTGTCTTTGTAATTCCAACACCTGTGTTAGGGCCAAGTCCAGAAGCTTTTCATCTGACTCAGTCTCAGCAGGAGTCTGGCTTCCAGCAGTCCTCCGGGGACCAGTGACCTTGATTGATTATCACTGCTTCCACCCACTGTGGACCAGAATCTGTGCTGCGCTCACCAGATTGTGACCCTAAGTCTGCTCTACAACTCAGTTCCACAAGGTACGTGTCTCTGCGCTGGTGGAGGGTCTGTGTGAATGCAGTGATGGGTCTACATCTAGTTCATCCTCAAGATCCTCATTCAAAGTGGTGTGGGGCTGGCACTGGCTTTCAGTGGGCTTCTTCTGTTTTCCACTGGTGCCTGTCAGAGGAGAGATAATTAGTGATTTGCTGCATAGTCACCCACATTACAAAGCATCCACGGTTTCACTGGGTGCATGATGAGCTGGTGATGGCTCCTCAATTGGTCGGGAGTTGCCGATCTCACTCTTGGCGCAGGCATGGTCCCAGTCCTCACAGGCCAACTCTGCCACACACTCTTGAGGAAGCTGACAACCTCTTCACCACCCCCCCCCCCACCCCCCCCCCCCCCCCCCCCCCCGCCGCCCCGCCACCTCCAGTCTGGGATCGAGCTCTTTTGTTGTGAACGAGCTTCTCCTGTACAGATGGTACAGACCGAGTAGGACAGATGTAAGTAAAGGCAGATGAGAAGGGTGCCTGCTTTCTGTGGATGTTGAGTGGACCTGTGTAAATGGGAGGACGTGAGCTGCACAGGATGTGAGAAGTGGTGAAGATGACAACTTGTGTGTGTGAGAGTCAGTGATGATGTCCATTTTTCTCTCCTTACAGATTTTCCAGCATTTTCTCTTTTGGTTTCAGATTCCAGCATCCGCAGTAATTTGCTTTTATCCATTTTGATGGTTGTGTGTGAGATCTTTTGGACTGTAACGCTGCAAATGGCCGAAGGGCTTGTGAGAGTGTGAGTTGACAGTGATGAGAAGGGTTACAAATGAAATCATTCGTTTTTGTCTGCTCCGGATGAGAAACCTCTTCTGGGCAGAGGTGGTGCTGACTGCACTGGCCACATTCTCCATGTGGTGTGGTGAGGTTGGTGAACCTCCGTCTCCCATCACTGGGGTCAAGGACATCCTAATGTTTCTTCACCCCAGCCAGAAGTCAGGTCAGCGCTTTGTTGCTGAACTTGGGAGGCACTCAGCTCGTTTTCTCGCAGGGCCACCACTCTCCATGACCAGTCCTGAGCGGCAGAGAGTGAAGAATGTGCATGGATGTGGCTTAAATGTGACACCCAGAAAGGTGATCCGACGAGGTCACAGTGAGGCAGACAAATCTCAGCTGGCACCACCATTAAATCTGACATACTTCCTGGGTGGCACGGTGGCACAGTAATTAGCACTGCTGCCTCACAGCGCCGGGAACCCGGGTTCGATTTCTGGTTTGAGTCACTGTCTGTGTGGAGTCTGCATGTTCTCCCCGTGTCTGTGTGGGTTTCTTCTGGGTGCTTTGGTTTCCTCTCTCAGTTCGAAAGACCTGCTGGTTAGGTGCATTGGCCATGCTAAATTCTCCCTCAGCGTACCCAAACAGGTGCAGGAGTGTGGCGACAGGGGGATTTTCACAGCAACTTCATTGCAGTGTTAATGTAAGCCTACTTATGACAATAATAAATAAATAAACTTTAAACTTTGTTCGTACACATATACGAGCTGAAAAATGAGCATTCTGGCACCGAAACCCGCCATTACAGCTGGTGGGAAACAGTTACTCTTCAGAATGGAAATTCCCGCCTTGAGTATTAAAATCATAGCATCATGAAGCGTCCAGAGGACAGGAGATCGACATCCAGCCCATTGTGTCTGTGCTGGCTCCAGCAAGAGCAGTTCACCTTGTGCCACTCTCCAGCCTTTTCCCTGTAGCCCTGTGAATCTTTCTCTTCAGATAACGGGCGTGATTTTCCAGCCCTTGTTGCCGGTGGGATCTTCCTGTCTCACCAGAGTCGACCCCCGTTGTGGGGGTATTTTTAATTCCTATCCAGGTCAAACTGCCAAGTTGCTTACAACATTTCAATTAGCATTCTGCTTTAAGGGACTGACTCAGTCACATCTAAATGTAAATGCAAAGTGGCCCTGTTTCTACATGGAACCATTATTATGGTTATTTTGTGGTAATAGCTACATTGTAAAGATCAGGCAGGCGATGGTCTTGCAAGGCTGTACATCTCATAATAATTGCAAACACACTGGTTATTGCCATTCTTCACTTCTAACAGTTTATCCTTCATTATGTCCCTGGTCTATTTATCTTTCCTTGTGATTACACAGGCGACCTTCAGTTGAACCCATGAATAATCATTTGGTCACTCTAATAACTGCTAGCAATAACCAAGTGATTCCTCACGGTAATTGCAGATGAGAATTCTAGCAGTAATCACAGTGGATAAAAGAGCAAATATTTATATTCATCAAGTAGCTATCATGTTCCAAATTCTGGTGTATTTTTTTCTCCATTGATCTTTAACCTCCTGTAGTTGTGACTTAAAGGAATATTTCCTCTACGACAAGGCAATCATGAAAGCAATCAGGTCAAACATATCACTTAGGTGCGATCAATGCATGACAAAAGTGGCTTATGGCTCTGCTCATTGCCTATACAAAGGTGTGCCAATGCCATGTGAAATTAAAAAGCCAGTTAGATTAAGCCTGAGATCCCTACAGCTGCCTGGATCTGTCAAGTGCACTGTGGAGCTGGCAGACTTCAGCCATGCAGATGGGTCCAGTTCCTTTTATGGACACCACTGTCATTTCAACAGGACAGATTTACAAAATAAGTGGAATGAAATGCCAATCTAACACATTCTGCTCCAGCACTTTGTTTCCCTTGTGTGAGGGAAAGGGGCCTTGCCATTATAAATAAATAAAGACTTCTCACTATCAACCGTATTCTTAATATAAGATAATTATTTTGAAAGAGCATCCACGCCATCTGCCCTTGTTGTGAGGCCTGACCTAAAGCGAGGCTGGACCTCACTTGCTTACTCTCAAGAACCAAACTAGGGCTCAAACACCACGGCGCGATTTTCCCAGCATGCTACGCTGGTCGAGAAGGGCAGCCGGCTGGGAAATGTCAGCGGGTGGCCAAAAACAGGAAGTGGTCACAATCTTCCCAGGCCATTTTTTTCCAACGTATCAGCCTTGCGTCAGGGAACAGCACGAGGCTGATTACAAAATGCAAATCATGATTTGCATCTATTCAGTGAGCCCAGGATGCATTCATCCGGCTCGCTTATATCTCTGAACCCCCCGCCCCCTAGTGGAGGTCCACACCAGCAGGGATCGTGGATGGTCCCCAGAAACGTGAACCAGATGTGAATGCCTCACTGGTGGGACCAGAAGCGATTGAGATCCCCAGAGATGTTGGGGGCAGGGTGGTTACTCCTTGGGCTTTGCCAGCCTGGCACTCTGGAACTGACCAGAAGGCACCAGGCAGGGCCTCATGGGGCCAGACAGGGGCAGAGCCAGCTCAGGGGTGGGGTGGAGGAAGGGGGCGGTAATAGGGGAGAGAAGGGAGGCGCTCTGCATGGGAGGTGGCGGGGTGGGGGTGTTGGTGGGGCCAGCACTCGGAGACCAGGGCTGGCCATCAGGAGGCCGGATATTAGGGTAGGGAGGGGTGTCGGGAGGCCATGGGGGAGACTCTTCAGGAAAGTAGGGACATTGACATTTACCTGCATGGACCAGAGGGTGATGGGGGCGGGGAGGGGGGGGGGGAAGGTCAAATGTTCAACCTGGTTATGGGAGATAAGGTGTGAGTAAAGAGGGGAGGAGGAGTAAAAGTATTAGACTGTACATCAAACATTACACGAATCATGTGCTGACACTCCCAGAACTTGATGGTGGCAATCTTGAGATGCTGCAAGTGGGTTAGAGGTCATCAGGGCTGGGTGAAGATGCAGGTCAACTTAACTGGGTAACTGAAGGGGAACACCCCCCACCCCCGCGCTCCACTTTGCCTCCCTGCACATGCATGATGCCAGGGGGCATACTCTCAGCCTGGGGTGCCCCTCTGAAGGTAGCTGGAAGGGGGATGCACAGGCTTAAAAGGTACAAATCACAAATAAAACACATCAAACCTGATTAAATTAAAGGAGTACTCAATTTACAAAAGTGCTGTAACATTAACAAACATAGTGCAACTACATGTGAATTCACAACTTCTTAATCTTGCCTTGCCTTCCATTTCCTCCAGGTATGTCCCAGCATCTGCAACAGGGTGGAGGCAGCCTGTTGGTTTTGGCAGCTGTCCTCTGGGGATCTGAGACCTGAAGGACCGCAGCTTACTCTGGTTGTCCTGCTGTGGGAGCAGCTGCTCCCTCTGCAATCACAGAGGATGAAACTGAAGGGGTCACAGGCAAAAGGGGATTCCGAAGGGCTGGACACCCTCAGAAAGCTATCTTAGAATCACAGAATCCTACAGTGCAGAAGGAGGCCATTCAGTCCATTGAGTCTGCACCGACCACAATCCCAGCCAAGCTCTATTCCCATAACCCCATGCATTTACCCTATCTAGTCCCCCGACACTAAGGGGCAATTTATCACGGCCAATCAACTTAACCTGCATATCTTTGGACTGTGGGAGGAAACCGGAGCATCTGGAGGAAACCCACGCAGACAGTGACCCAAGTCGGGGATTCGAACCCGGGTCCCTGGCGCTATGAGGCAGCAGTGCTAACCACTGTGCCACTATACCGCCCCAAGTTCTGAGTGGATGTCCAACAGCTGCTCATCCTCCCTTTGGGTGGCCAAGGGCCATTGCCTGACTCCTTTAAGGGAAGGAGCAGCTGGAGGGCAGTAGAGGTGCCCCATGCCTCTCTGGCATAACCACTGGTCACCCATGACTAGAGCGATGAAATGCAGGTCTCCATGCAGCGCAGGAAGAAATTAAACATTCTGTTGGACCAGGTTCTCCATGGCATCCGCAACCTTCCCCCTCGAGACCTCGATGTGCGCACATGTTGGCACTACTTCATCAGCCAGCAGGAGGCATTTCTGCCTCACGTGTCGCTGTGTTGAGGATCTCTGACACTCCTGTCTGATATTCCCTTGCCTCTCGCAGCAGCAGAATCTCGTGCATGGCCCATCCCAGTGGATCATCATCTGACTTGGATATCACTGATGACTCTTCCCCAGCAGTTTTCCGAGTGCCAGTGAATGTGGCTGACCCTGCTTCCTCCTGCTGCGGACACATGTCCATGTGCTGACCATCAGAATGTGAGACCCTGCCTGAGTTACATCTTCAATCCACTAAGGTCCGTGTCTCTGTGCTTGTGGAGGGTGCGGGTGACTGCTGTGATGCTTCTACAGGTCTTCCCTCTCCCCACTGTCCTCAGTCCTCTTTGGACTGGACGAACTGCCAGACATGTCTTTTTCTTCCTGCCATCCCATCTTGTGCAGTGTGTGCAGGAGGGTTTCCTGACACAATATGTGGATAGGCCGACAAGCGGTGAGGCCACATTGGATTTGGTACTGGGAAATGAACCGGGCCAAGTGTTAGATTTGGTTGTGGGAGAGAACTTTGGAGATAGTGACCACAATTCGGTGTCTTTTGTTATTGCAATGGAGAGGGATAGGGCCGGACGGCAGGGCAAGGCTTACACTTGGGGGAGAGGTAATTATGATGCGATTAGGCAAGAATTAGGGGGCATAAGATGGGAACAGAAACTGTCAGGGAAAGGCACTGATGAAAAGTGGAACTTTTTCAAGGAACAAATACTGGGTGTCCTTGATAGGTATGTCCCTGTCAGGCAGGGAGGAAATGGCCGAGTGAGGGAACCGTGGTTCACAAAAGAGGTGGAATGTCTTGTGAAAAGGAAGAGGGAAGCTTATGTAGGGATGAGGAAACAAGGTTCAGATGGCTCGATTGAGGGTTACAAGTTAGCAAGGAATGAGCTGAAAAAGGGGCTGAGGAGAGCTAGAGGGGACATGAGAAGTCCTTGGCGGGTCGGATCAAGGAAAACCCCAAGGCTTTTTACTCTTATGTGAGGAATAAAAGAATGACCAGGGTGAGGTTAGGGCCGGTCAAGGACAGTGGTGGGAACTTGTGTATGGAATCAGTAGAGATAGGCGAGGTGATGAATGAATACTTTTCTTCAGTGTTCACCAAGGAGAGGGGCCATGTTTTTCAGGAAGAGAAGGTGTTACAGGCTAATAGGCTGGAGGAAATAGATGTTCGGAGGGAGGATGTCCTGGCAGTTTTGAATAAACTGAAGGTCGATAAGTCCCCTGGGCCTGATGAAATGTATCCTAGGATTCTTTGGGAGGCGAGGGATGAGATTGCAGAGCCTTTGGCTTTGATCTTTGGGTCCTCGCTGTCCACGGGGATGGTGCCAGAGGACTGGAGAGTGGCAAATGTTGTTCCTCTGTTTAAGAAAGGGAATAGAAATGACCCTGGTAATTATAGACCGGTTAGTCTGACTTCGGTGGTTGGTAAATTGATGGAAAAGGTCCTTAGGGATGGGATTTACGACCATCTAGAAAGATGCGGATTAATCCGGGATAGTCAGCACGGATTTGTGAAGGGCAAATCGTGCCTCACAAATTTGATAGAATTTTTTGAGGAGGTAACTAGGTGTGTTGATGAAGGTAGGGCGGTTGATGTCATACACATGGATTTTAGTAAGGCGTTTGATAAGGTCCCCCATGGTCGGCTTATGATGAAAGTAAGGAGGTGTGGGATAGAGGGAAAGTTGGCCGATTGGATAGGTAACTGGCTGTCTGATCGAAGACAGAGGGTGGTGGTGGATGGAAAATTTTCGGACTGGAGGCAGGTTGCTAGCGGAGTGCCGCAGGGATCGGTGCTTGGTCCTCTGCTCTTTGTGATTTTTATTAATGACTTAGAGGAGGGGGCTGAAGGGTGGATCAGTAAATTTGCTGATGACACCAAGATTGGTGGAGTAGTGGATGAGGTGGAGGGCTGTTGTAGGCTGCAAAGAGACATAGATAGGATGCAAAGCTGGGCTGAAAAATGGCAAATGGAGTTTAACCCTGATAAATGTGAGGTGATTCATTTTGGTAGGACTAATTTAAATGTGGATTACAGGGTCAAAGGTAGGGTTCTGAAGACTGTGGAGGAACAGAGAGATCTTGGGGTCCATATCCACAGATCTCTAAAGGTTGCCACTCAAGTGGATAGAGCTGTGAAGAAGGCATATAGTGTGTTAGCTTTTATTAACAGGGGGTTGGAGTTTAAGAGCCGTGGGGTTATGCTGCAACTGTACAGGACCTTGGTGAGACCGCATTTGGAATATTGCGTGCAGTTCTGGTCACCTCACTATAAGAAGGATGTGGAAGCGCTGGAAAGAGTGCAGAGGAGATTTACCAGGATGCTGCCTGGTTTGGAGTGTCGGTCTTATGAGGAAAGGTTGAGGGAGCTGGGGCTGTTCTCTCTGGAGCGGAGGAGATTGAGGGGAGACTTAATAGAGGTTTATAAAATGATGAAGGGGATAGATCGAGTGAACGTTCAAAGACTATTTCCTCGGGTGGATGGAGCTATTACAAGGGGGCATAACTATAGGGTTCATGGTGGGAGATACAGGAAGGATATCAGAGGTAGGTTCTTCACGCAGAGAGTGGTTGGGGTGTGGAATGGACTGCCTGCAGTGATAGTGGAGTCAGACACTTTAGGAACATTTAAGCGGTTATTGGATAGGCACATGGAGCACACCAGGATGGTAGGGAGTGGGATAGCTTGATCTTGGTTTCAGATGAAGGTCGGCACAACATCGTGGGCCGAAGGGCCTGTTCTGTGCTGTAATGTTCTATGTTCTATGTTCCTGTTAGTACCTGTCAGAGAGGAGAGTGCGAGTGACTGCCTGAACTGCTCCAATATGGAGAAACACCCATGTGACTACATCATGTATGGATCCTTACTGGGAGAAGGCTGCCCACTGGCCTCTCCATCTCTGCAGACAGGACTGCCCACTCTCAAACTCAGTGAGGTTCTTGAGGTCAGGCCCTGTCTTCCATTTCTCTTTCCTGTTGTGCCTCAGCTTTTCCTGTCCAAAGAAAGAAGATGGAGTTGAGCTCAACTGGGTTTCAGGTTTCTTTCTCTCGCTTCCAGTCTTACAAGTAACCCAGTAGATTGTGTGCCCTGTGATTGATGCCCTGCAGGTTGTCCACAGGGTTTCTGGGGCAGCACTCTTCAGGGTGGTGAGTCCATATAGGGAGAAGGGTAAGGCTCACAGTTGCATGTCATTAGCCATGCATGCTGGACCTTCAACACCTAATCTTCTCTGTCCCACTCCCCACTACACAGATGCCAGCTGAGCGCTCTGTGCATAAGGGTCAGAGAACCACAGTGGCCTCTTCACCTAAAGATGCGATGGACTGCAGTGGGGCTAAGGGGCATCACCTTAGCATTCAGCCTATCTCTTTAATGCATGGTCACTTGCTGCTGAGACCCATGTCCCCTGTACAATTCAGTGAGGTCAGTGTGAGCAGTTGAGTTTTCACTTACCCTGGTGGCGTATGAGCTCGTTCATCTGTAGCTGGCATTGCAGAGCAATCTTCTGGTGGAGGCCCTGAGTACTGACCACCCTGGAGACTTCCTCCCTGATACTCAGCCTCCTCCTTCCGTCCTTGGGCTACAGATGAACATATGGATTAGGAACAGGAGTAGGCCACTTGGCCTTTCGAACCTGCTCCTCCATTCAATGAGATCATGGCTGGCCTGATTGCAACCTCAACTCCACATTCCTGTGTGTCCCTGCTCGCCTTTCATCCCCTTGTTAATCAAGGGTAGAGTACACCCCTCCTGAACTCCACAGCAATCAGCAGCACTTCGAGGGAAGCCCTACTGAATTTGGGCACTGGAGTTTCCTGGATCAAGACCATCTCCTCCTTCAACAGTGGGTATGGAAAAGGCTGATGTCTGGGCACTTTTTAAATATTGTGCCTGGATATGAGTCCACGCTGCCACATCATGCACCAGGAAACGCCTGACTACATAATTAATTGAGCCAGCATCACACGACTCAGCACAAACTCCCTCCGGCCTCCACAGAAGGCAACACTCCCGATTTCCGCCACCGGGCTTCAGCCTGGAATGAAAAATTCTGCCCCTTAACTGACTTTTTCTCTGCACAGATGCTGCCAGACCTGCTGAGTTTTGTCCAGCATTTTGTTTTTATTTCAGATCTCCAGCATTTGCAGTATTTTGCTGTTATCATGCAGAACTCTGCCAGCTATGTCCAATCATGTGCCAAGTCCCGCTCACTCATCACCTCCATCCTCTCCATCCCACCAACATATTGATATCAGAATTCCCTCAAATCCAATATTTCCACAGCCACCTCTCATCTTCTCTCTTCCACACCTTGATCCCCTCCCGTCACCTTCCATCCTCACAGGCTCATTTGTGCTCCAGCAGTTCACCATTTGTGGCAAAGCCTTCAGTTTCGACCCCAGGCTTTGAATTCCTTCACTTGCCTCGCTCTCCCTCACCGCTTTCTGTGCTTTCCAAATCTTATCAACCATGTCTTTAATCACCAGTTTTAATTCCTCCATTAATTATTTCTGCCTGTTCTTCCACTCAGAAGCACCTTGGAATGATTTATTGCGTCAGAGATACAGTAGAAATATAAGTCCTTAGTGTTATTCATAATAAAATTGCACATTAATCTAAACTGATTGTTTTCCTCAGAGGATGGATTAAGGAAGCTTGTCATTAAAAGCTTATGTAGGTATAGGTTACGCTCAATGCATTAAATGTCGAAAAAGTCATGCAGTTCTCTGTGTCCTTTCATGCACCACAGCTATGGGAAGTAATCAATCCAGTGTTTTAATCACATATTGTGAGGCTTGTTGTTGCAATTCTTATCCAAACTTAATGCATCCCAGCATGTTATATTGTTGTGCTTTGTGATACTTCCTCGTTCTAAACTTAAAGGCACATATAGTTTCATTAAATGAAATACAGTTGAATGTGTGTCTAAGGTACAATTGCTAACAAACGGTGTAATTAATATCATGAAATCTGAAGTCCTGTTCTCCCATTACATTAGGTGAAATTAGAGTTTATGATCCCATCAGGATCCTTTGGAAGCAGCTCATTTTACTAATCCTAAGCGAGCTCTGGGACACGATTTGTTCAGTGAGGTTCTGCCTGAACTAAAGAGATGCAAATGAATCCCCAAACCTCCAAAGGAAAGTTTGTCCTTCACAGGTTACTGCTAATCAGGTCAATATCTTAGCAACGTTACACATTTAAATTCCCTCAGAGTACAATACGTGTTCTCACCCTCACTCATTTTACATTCAGCAGCAATGTAACGTGCAGTAATTTGAAGACACCTGGACCAAGGCATGGCACCGGTACAGTCATTGCAAACGCCATGGAAATTTACATGTCAAATGTTTCACTGTTATCTTGTCAATCAACATGGCCTTGAGTTCCTTTGTGGGTGCAACTCCAACATTAGATCCAAAAATGCCCGTAGTATTGTTCATTTTGAAGCCATTTTGCTGATGTCAAAAAACACCCAAGTGTCCTCCCAACCTCCCGAAAACTTAAAACAGTCATAAATTAGCATTAGTAATTTGGACACAAGGAAACAACTTCTGTGAGTTTAAACTTGAGGCTTCAACTTGTTTAACTATCATTCATGCACATCAGGGAACAGCATATTTAAGAACCTGCAGTCGGGGAAGCTTTTCAATTCTATGATTTATACTGATGGCTTAAAAATCCATTCAAGGAACAGAAAATACAGAGCAGATCTCAGTGGGGATAATTATTCTTTTAAATGTTCAAACAAACTATTGTTAAATAGACAGTAAAAAAAAAGACTTCAATTCCTATTGTGCCTAAAAATCTGGTTGCAATGTTGAGAAAGAAAATTGCAATTGGAGAACACTCCCACTTGAAGTTGCAGGCATAGCCAATTTGGTGTTGGAGATTCACTTGGAGATTCACTTAGACTGAGGGTGGAATTTTACTGGCATGTCCACCCGAGGTTCGTACAATCCGCCCAAGGCCAACGGAGAATGCTGTTCTCCGAGTCTCGCCCGAGGTTTGAATGCATTGAATGAACACCTCACTCAGTTATACTTTTTTTAAAAAATTCCTTCCCAGGATATGGGCATTACTGCCTAGGCCAGCCTTTATTACCCATCTCTAATTGCCCTCAAGAAGGTGGTGGTGAGCCGCCTTCATGAACCTCTGCAGTCCATGTGGTGTAAGAATACTGTTCGGAGTGGATTTCTAAGATTGTGATCCAGTGACAGTGAAGGAATGGTGTTTTATTTTCAAGTCAGGATGGTGTGCGTGTAGCTTGGAAAGGAACTAGCAGGTGGTGGCATTCCCATCCATCTGCTGCCCTTGTTCCTCAAGTAAAGTTTATTTCGTAAAGTTTATTTATTCACAAGTAGGCTTACATTAACACTGCAATGAAGTTACTGTGAAAATCCCCCAGTTGCCACACTGCAGCGCCTGTTGGGGTACA
This sequence comes from Mustelus asterias, assembly GCF_964213995.1. Lineage (NCBI taxonomy): Eukaryota > Metazoa > Chordata > Chondrichthyes > Carcharhiniformes > Triakidae > Mustelus > Mustelus asterias. The sequence goes on along the minus strand of NC_135801.1, from coordinate 141,893,386 downwards.
CTGAGGGAGAATTTAGCATGGCCAATGCACCTAACCAGCACATCTTTAGGTCTGTGAGAGGAAACCGGACCACCTGGAGGAAACCCATGCAGACACGGGGAGGACATGCAAACTTCACGCAGACAGTTTCCCAAGCCGAGAATCGAACCCAGGTCTCTGGCGCTGTGAGGCAGCAGTGCTAAGTACTGTGCCTTCGTGCTGCCCATAAGGTTCTTTTGGGTGATAGAGGTTCTAGGTGCTGTTGAAGGAGGCTTGATGTGTACTATCTTGTAGATAGTACACACTGCTGACTCAATGGTAGAGGAAGTGAATATTTAAGGTGGTAGATGGGTTTTAGAGAGGTTTAGTATGCTCAAGAATACTCAGCATGGCTTTGTCAAGGACAGATCGTGCCTTACGAGCCTGGTGGAGATCTTCGAAAATGTGACGAAACACATTGACGAAGGGAAGGCGGTAGATGTGGTTTATATGGATTTTAGCAAGGCGTTCAATAAGGTCCCCCATGCAAGGCTTCTAGAAAAAGTGAGAGGGCATGGGATCCAAGGGGCTGCTGCCTGGTGGATCCAGAACTGCCTTGCCCAAAGGAGGCAGAGAGTGGGAATAGATGGGTCTTTTTCTAAATGGAGGTCGGTCACCAGTGGTGTGCCCCAGGGATCTGTTCTGGGACCCTTGCTGTTTGTCATTTTTATAAATGACCTGGATGAGGAAGCGGAGGGATGGGTTGGTAAGTTTGCCGACGACACGAAGGTTGGTGGGGTTGTGGATAGTCTGGTGGGATGTCAGAAGTTACAGAGGGACATAGATAGGATGCAAAACTGGGCGGACAAGTGGCAGATGGACTTCAACCCAGATAAATGCGCCATGGTCCATTTTGGTAGGACAAATGGGATGAAGGAGTACAATATAAAGGGAAAGACTCTTAGTACGGTAGAGGATCAGAAGGACCTTGGGGTCCGGGTCCATAGGACTCTAAAATCGGCCCCGCAGGTGGAGGAGGTGGTTAAGAAGGCGTATGGTGTGCTGACCTTTATCAATCGAGGGATTGAGTTCAGGAGTCCGAGGATAATGATGCAGCTATATAAGACCCTCGTCAGACCCCACTTGGAGTACTGTGCTCAGTTCTGGTCGCCTCATTATCGGAAGGATATGGAAAAGATTGAAAGGGTGCAGAGGAGATTTACAAGGATGTTGCCTGGATTGAGTGGCATGCCTTATGAGGATAGGCTGAGGGAGCTTGGTCTTTTCTCCTTGGAGAGACGAAGGAGAGAGGAGACCTAATAGAGGTGTATAAGATGTTGAGAGGCATAGATCGGGTGGACTCTCAGAGGCCTTTTCCCAGGGTGGAAATGTCTGCTACGAGAGGGCACAGGTTTAAGGTGCTGGGGGGTAGGTACAGGGGAGATGTTAGGGGTAAGTTTTTCACACAGAGGGTGGTGGGCGAGTGGAATCGGCTGCCATCAGTGGTGGTGGAGGCGAACTCATTAGGGTCTTTTAAGAGACTCCTGGATGAGTACATGGAGCTTAATAGGATGGAGGGTTATAGGTAGGTCTAGAAGGTAGGGATGTGTTCGGCACAACTTGTGGGCCGAAGGGCCTGTTTGTGCTGTAGTTTTTCTATGTTTCTATGGGATGCCAATCAAATGGGCCTCTTTGTCCTGGATGGTTTTGAGTTTCTGGAGTATTGTTGGTGCTGCATTCATCTAGGCAAGTAGAGATTATTTCATCTGGCTCCGGATTTGTAGATGGTGGACTGGCTTTGGGAAGTCAGAAGACGGGTTACCCAACTCAGAATTGCCAGCCTCTGATCTGCTATTGTAGCCACATTATTGATATGGTTGGTTTGGTTCAGTTTCTATCCACTTGCAACCCAGGGCGTGGGTGTCGATAATGTGGGATTTAGCAATGGTAATGCCACTGGATGTCGAAAGAGAGGTTTAGATTCTCTCTTGTTGGAAATGGTCATTGCCTGGCACTTGTGTTACATGAAAGTTATTTGCCATCTGCCCAAGCTGAATGCTGTCCAGGTCTTTCTGTCTGGGGACATTCATCGCAGTGTTAATGTAAGCCTTACTTATGACTAATAAATTTACTTTATTTTTAAACTGTGTTCTCTGGTTCTGGTGCCTCCCATAGAGGCAGCAGAGATCCTTTCACCATCCACTTTGTCAAGCTCCTTCAGGATCTTGTATTCCTCTAAATTTCAATGGGTACAGGACCAACCTGTTCAAACTTTCCTCATAAGATAACCCTGTCATTCCAGAAATCAGTCAAGTGAATCTTCTCTGAAATGCTTTTAATGCAATTATATCCTGTCTTAAGTAAGGTGACCAAAGTTGTACACCGTACTCCCGATGTTGTCTCACAAATGATCTGTACAACTGTAGCAAAATGTCCTGCTTTCATATTCCATCCTCTTGCAATCAATGACAACATTCCATTTGCCTTCCTAATCACTTGCTGTACCTGCATGCTACCTTTTCCTGATTCATGTACCAGGAAAACTCGGACTCCTCTGTACCTCACAGTTCTGCAATCTCTGTCCACTTAGATTGTGTGTTGCTTTTTTATGCTTTCTGTCAAGTTTTCTCACATTATAATGCAACTGCCAAACTTTTGCCGCTCACTTAATTGATCTGCATCCCTTTGTCGACCCCTAAATCCTCTTCACAACTTACTTTGTTACTTGTCTCTGTGTTATCAACAAAATTAGCAACCATCCATTTAGTCACTTTGTTGAAGTCATTGATTTAGATTGCAAACTCTCCACTTGCCTGGATGAGTGCAACGCCAAAAGACATTTGAAAAACTCAACAATTCAGGACATAGCAGCCCGCCAAATTGGCATACTATCCACCATCTTCAACATGCACTCCCTCGACACAGTGGTAGTGGTGTACACCGCACAAGATGCACTGTAGCAATTCGCCAAGGTTCCTTCAATAGAACTTTCTAAACAAACTCTACCACCTAGATTAAGGCAGCAGATGCATGGGAACACCACAACCTGCAAGTTCCTCTCCAAGTCACACATCATCCTAATGTGGAACTATATTGCCGCTCCTTCACTGTCACTGGGTCAAAATCTTAAAACTCTCTCCATAACAGGAGTGTGCCGCACCAAAGACTGCTGCATAAGATAAAGTTGCACGGTGTTATGGGTAATGTATTAGCATGGATAGAGGATTGGTTAACTAACAGAAAGCAAAGGGTGGGGGCAAATGGGTGTTTTTCTGGTTGGCAATCAGTAACTCGTGGTGTGCCTCAGGGATCAGTGTTGGGACCGCAATTGTTTACGATTTACATAGATGGTTTGGAGTTCCAGGTGTAGTGTGTCAAAATTCGCAGATGACACTAAGATGGGTGGCAGAGCAAAGTGTGCAGAGGCCGTTGAAAGTCTGCAAAGGGATATAGATAGTCTAAGTGAGAGGGCAAGGGTCTGGCACAATGTTGGTAAATGTGAGGTCATCCATTTTGGTAGGAATAACAGCAAAATGGACTATTATTTAAATGGTAAAGAATTGCAGCATGCAGCTGTGCAGAGGGACCTGGGTATTCTAGTGCCAGAATCACAAGGAGTTGGTTTGCAGGTGCAGGAGGTAATTAAGAAGGCAAATGGGATTTTGCCCTTCATTGCTAGAGGGATGGAGTTTAAAAACAGCGAGGTTATGTTGCACTGTATAAGGTGCTGGTGAGGCCACATCTGGAGTACTGTGTACAGTTTTAGTCTCCTTACTTGAGAAAGGATATACTGGCACTGGGCGGGTGCAGAGGAGATTCACTAGGTTGATTCTGCAGTTGAGAGGGTTGGCTTATGAGGAGAGACTGAGTAGACTGGGGCTATACTCATTGAAATTCAGAAGAATGAGGAGGGGTCTTATAGAAACATATAAGATTATGAAGGGAATAGATAAGATAGAAGCAGAGAAGTTGTTTCCACTGGCGGGTGAAACTAGAACTAGGGGGCCTGGCCTCAAAATAAGGGGGAGCAAATTTAGGTCTGAGTTGAGGAGGAACTTCTTCACACAAAGGGTTGTGAATCTGTGGAATTCCCGGCCCAGTGAAGCAGTTGAGGCTACCACATTGAATATTTTTAAGGCAAGGATAGATAAATTTTTGAATACAGTAAAGGAATTAAGTGTTATGGTGTGTGGGCGGATAAATGGAGCTGACTCCACGAAAAGATCAGCCATAATCTTATTGAATGGCAGAGTAGGCTCGAGCGGCCAGATGACCTACTCCTGCTCCTAGTTCTTATGTTCTTATGTTCTTAACAGCACTGTGGATATACCTACACCAAATGGTTCACAGTGGCTCAACAAAGGCAATCAGGGATAGCCAATAAATGCTGGCCTAGCCAGGAGATGTTACAATCCCATCCCATGAAAGATTTTTTAAAAACAGCTGAGGCCCTAGCACTTGTCACTCCACTCATTACATCTTGTCATCTTAAACTGATCCATCTATGCCTACTGTTGTTTGCTAACCAATTCTCTGCATATACAAACATGCTACCCCCTACACCATGAATTTTATTTCTTGTCGTAACTTTTGACATATTAAACACCTCTGGAAATCTCAGTATACCACATCTACAGGTTCCCTTTTGTGCATGTTAATAGTTACTTCCACAAAGAACTCTGGTAAATTAGTCAAACACAATTTGCCTATCAAAAAACAATGCCTGATTGCACTGAGATTTTCCAAATGCCCAGCTATAATTCTCCTTGTAATAGATTCCAGCATCTTCCCTGTGACAAATGTTAAGCTAACTGGTTTGTATTCTCCTGTTTTGTCTTTTCTTGATTGAGTTGCATCCTCCAATTTCCAGTTTGAAGGTAACTTTTTAGAGGCTGGGGAATTTCAAAAATTTAAAACCAATGCAATGACTAAATTAGCTGCCAGACTTCCCATATTATAATCATGACTACAACTTCAACAAGTTGCCCTATATACCTGTATAGCAGTTTGGAACATTCCGATGTTTGTGAAAGGTATGAGACAAATGCACCCCTTCCTTTCTACATGTGGCATGACTAGCAATGCTCTTAATTCCACTTCAGTTGTAATATGTTGCAGGTTTAAGAACTTTGACCACACAAAGATGGCATTGAAGGAATTTGTGCAATGTTGGCAGTACCCCACAGGTACTTCACAGCAGGAGTAGGGATCAAGGACAGAGTTTTTGCGGGAAAATTTTAAGAATTAGCGCTTGTGAGACAGACCATAGTACTCTATGATTACTAATCAGGAATTTGGTTTACGAGTCAACACATCATGCAAGACTTTCTGACCATAAATTTATCAGACAAGAATTTGTGGGTGACTTCCACAGTCAAATTCCTGGCACAACAATCTTTCTGCTAAGAATGCAAATTATCCTCTTGATGTTTAATTTGTTGCTGATTTTTTAAAAAATCCCTAATTAATAGCTTTGCATCATAAGACATTAATATAATTAAATAATTTGCCTAGGATTTTAAATGTTATTTTTGAGGTTTGGTTTAACTTTTAGAAATTCCTGGACAGCCTCTAAACAACTGGACTGCCCTGTGGTAAATCTATTCCCAGGAATATACTAGCACCTTTACTATTTAACTCGAGTACATACAGTACAAAATTAAGAAAAATTGGAACCTCATTGTTGGTGGCATTATGAAACGTCAGGATTTTGTATTACAGGAGTGCATCTTGGTGTCTGTATTACCTATTCTTTGACATCGCATCTGTCTCTCATGCCATCTATCTATCATTCTACATACCCGTCACATTACTCATTTATCATTTGATCTTGTATAAATTCTATCAATGTATTTGTTATATGCTCTGATCCTGTTTATTAATTGCTTCTGCCACATCTGCCTTTTAAACTTAATATAACCCTATGCAACATGTTAAACATGTTTTACCGGCTATTGATTGCAATTTAAAACATGAATTCCAGAATACAAAAGCACAACTAATTGTTACACAAAAAAGATAAATGCAAATTAAATGATTTTTTTTTCATAAATAAAATTGAAGTGTGTGCAATTTGTAACTTGCTTTTTGCTAGAGTCACAACCTGCTCAGTGCTGTTGAAATAAGAAATGATTAGACTGACTCGAGACATATTTCTCTGATTTGGAAGGATGAACATGAAGGTTGCGGTGTGAATGCAGTCTGTAAAGGTTGCCTGAGCTAGCTAAGAGGAAGATTTTGCCACCAGCTGCTTGTTCCTATCCATGAGAGCAGAAGGATGGAGGGACAAAGATAGCCAAAAATTGACTTGAACAGATTGCGTTCGGTCAGCTTAAAGCCTAAATTTGTGACTGTGTCACGAAGCAAAAAATAAATAACTGAAAGCAATTACTCTTGACGCAAAGTGGCACTACCAGATTTCACACATGTCCTCCTCAAAACTTAAAATGTGACAAATTCCAACACAAAGATAGTTAGTTAATGGCCAATTTAAATCCTACACGTACTGCTTGGTATGTGGAATGGTGCACTTCCCCAACAGTGCCTGGCTGGAGAATGAACTGTTAGCACAAGAGGCACAGAATGAGTTAAAAGCAAAGGAACAATGGGCATAAAGCCGACCGCAGTAGAGACCCCTCCCACATTGGTGTGTCATTTCGATTTTTCACACCATCCATCCTTGACGGAGGCTGCCAAATTAGTAATGAATTATGGACAGTTTTCTGTTCTGGACTTTTGCCGACTATTCAGTCTCATTTCACGTGAGACTGTTGCAGCTGTCAAAGAGAGAGGAGCTTCATTCCATCAGTTCACTGGATTAAAACCCCGTCACCGGAGGTGAAAGGATGGTGTACTCTGATCCTCTAAGCACTAGTTAAATTTAAAATGAATGTTAACAAAACCATGGATGACAGGAGCATTAAACGCAATAAAAAAAGAAGACAAATCTTGCTGGCATGATGACATCTCCCGAGTATCACGCAAAGATTTGAGGCAGCCTAGCTTCTCTTACTACAGAAAAGCATCAAACCGGCCATTGCAGGTGGTGTGTATGTTTTCTTTTCAAACTTAATGATCTAAAAAATAATAATTCATGGGGTTTGAATATCAGTGGGGAGGTCAGCATTTATTGCCCGTGAGAAGACGGTGGTGAGCTGTCTTCTTGAACTGCCCCGGTCCATATGGTGTAAGTACATCCATACATCAGGAGTTCCAGGATTTTGACCTGGTAACATTGAAGGAACATCAATTGTTCCAATACAGTGCTTCACTGCCAAGTAGCATGTGATAATAATAATACATTGTAAAACAAATGGGAGCTGATGACGAATTACAAAGGGTCTTTTTTTTCTTGCAAAGGATCTATTTGTGGGCACACAAGTTCACTCCAATTAATGTAATCAGAGCAAACACCCAAAATGGCCTCATGGTCTGAAAAGCATAAAAGCAACAAACATGTCAAGTAAAGGTTCCTCCCTGGACCAACCAAGCACAATAATTGGTCCAGCACTCTATTCATCAACTCAATTGTGAAGATTTATCTGGAACTAAATGTGAGATTTCATCAAGGTAATTTGGACCACGGATGAGTGACAGTTTTTCCCTCTGAGAAATGAACCAACTTGAAACCATCCCAGGCAGATTCATAGATTCCACATGATAGTGTGCCAGTACCATGTGAAATGTGATGCACTTGCTGACAAAATTACCAAAATGGAAGAAACCCTACATGCAGACATCCTACCCCTGTGCATTACAATCAGTGTTGGCAATTCGACAAGGTCACTGCGTTAATCATAGAGTCATAGAATCCTACAGTATAGAAGGAGGCCATTCGGCCCATCGAGTCTGTATGACCACAATCCCACTCAGGTCGTATCCCCATAACCCCATGCATTTAACCTAGCCAATCCCCCGGACACTAAGGGTCAATTTAGCACGGCCAATCCACCTACCCTGCACGTCTTTGGAATGTGGGAGGAAACCAGAAACCCACGCAGACACGGGGAGAATGTGCAAACTCCACATAGACAGTGATCCAAGCCAGGAATCAAACAGGGGTCCCTGGCACTGTGGGGCAGCACTGCTAACCACTGTGCCACCGCGCCACATATGTTTACAAACCACGGACAAAAACATGACCCACCACTACCCTACAAACATTCAACCACCCAGCCATCTACATTAGTAATTTTGACAGCCACCACTACTGTGGGGTTAACAAAAAGGTGGCTTAGTGAACAATCAACTAGAAACTGGGATCTGGCTTCCATTATCTATCTTGTCTATGATGCCAAAGAGACAGGCACTTTTTTTATTTGCCCGCTGGCTTAAGGGACATACAGTAAGAGTTTTAACAACACCAGGTTAAAGTCCAACAGGTTTATTTGGTAGCAAATGCCATGAGCTTTCGGAGTGCTGCTCCTTCGTCAGATGGAGTGGATATCTGCTCATAAACTAGGCAGACAGGGACACAAGGTATGCCTGTATGCCTTGTTTATGAGCAGATATCCACTCCATCTGATGAAGGAGCAGCGCTCCAAAAGCTAATGGCATTTGCTACCAAATAAACCTGTTGGACGTTAACCTGGTGTTGTTAAAACTCTTACTGTGTTTACCCCAGTCCAATGCCGGCATCTCCACATTAAGGGACATACACCAGATCTCTTTTTGCGACCTTTGACAGTAAAAAGGTAGCCGTTCACCTTTATCCTGGAAGATCCATAAGAACTTTCCCCACTCACAACACTGATCCATCATTGTACATGGGCTAGGGATGAAGGAGCTGATAATCACCTTGGTCTCAAAAGCAAGATAGAAGGCTTGATAAGCCAGTTCCACAGGCATCAATATCACCATCCCTAAACATCTACAGCTCGTTGCTGGACAGTTGAAAGTGGGGGCTGCCAGAACTATCCCACAGGGATGCAGAAAAGAATACAAGTCATAGTGATCCCTGGAAAGAGGGAGAATGCTGGTACTGTCACATAGAATACTGCAAAAGCACTCCCCGATTCCCCAGACAAACACAGATTAAGACAATGGTAAGGAAGCACTGTAAACCTGCAATACTCATGCTCCAGCAGGAATTTACTGCAGTGGTTGGTGCTACCTCACTGTCCCTCACTTGAGGTGCCAAAAGTCTATGCAGAAGCCATTGAAGCCTGCCTCCAAAATAGCTCAAATGCAATGAGCAACCCCAAAAACAAACACCAGAGTGCAAAAGCTGTTTAACCTGTTTCTCTGACAAAAGCTGTTCTGCATGCCACCTTCCCAGTTTCCTTCATCACTGAAGAGGTGGACACATCACTGACATCCAGTTTGGGAAGGCCACCAGGAGGATATATACACAATTCCTCCAGAGCCAGAGCTCAAATGGACAGATGCAACTTGCCAACTTCACCTCCAATATTCTTGACACTGGGATAATCCCAGAGGCTTTGTGCCATTTCAAAATCATTGCTTTCCTAAAGCCAGGAAAACCAGCCCACAATCCCAAAAGCTCCAATGCCATCACCCTTCCGTCTACGGTTTACAAGGTGGTCAAGTGGCTGGTTTGCGGATGAAACAAGCTTTAGAAGCCACTCTCCCAAAGCTGCTCTGACCAGACTCTCCAGCAGCATTGAGCAGGGTTGTAGAAGTAACTGAAAAGTGGATATGACTTCAAAACTCACCGAGAGCATATGACACTATCTGGTATGAAGACCATACTGGGACAGGCACTCGCACAAGCATCTACCACGTGAGCCACAAGCCTCTGAAGCTGTGTTGTCATAACATCGCTAAGCTCTACCAACTGATTGAATGCTCAATTTGCAAACTTTGACCAGGCAATTCCTTCATAAATTCACTCGTTACTCACCAATGAACGTTTAATTTAAAGGGCCAGGCACCCAATTTGCATGTATGATAATTTAGAATGATTTCTTGATTTTTGATTTGATTTGATTTATTATTGTCACATGTATTAGCATGCAGTGAAAAGTATTGTTTCTTGTGCACTGAACAGACAAAGCATACCGTTCATAGAGAAGGAACCAAGAGTGCAAAATGTCGTGTTACAGTCATAGCTAGGGTGTAGAGAAAGATCAACTTAAAGCAAGGTAGGTCCATTCGAAAGTCTGACAGTAGCAGGGAAGAAGCTGTTCTTGAGTCGGTTGGTACGTGACCTCAGACTTTTGTGTCTTTTTCCTGACGGAAAAAGATGGAAGAAAGAATGTCCAGGGTGCATGGGGTCCTTAATTATGCTGGCTGCTTTGCCGAGGCAGTGGGAAGTGTAGACAGAGTCAATGGATGGGAGGTTGGTTTGCGTGATGGATTGGGCTACATTTGCGACCTTGCGGTAGATTCTTGTAGTCTTGGAAAGAGCAGGAGCCATCCCAAGCTGTGATACAACCAGAAAGAATGCTTTCTATGGTGCATCTGTAAAAGTTGGTAAGAGTCATAGCTGACATACCAAATTTCCTTAGTCTTCTGAGAAAGTAGAGGCATTGGTGGGCTTCCTTAACTGTAGTGTCGGTATGGGGGGACCAGGACAGTTTGTTGGTGATCTGGACACCTAAAAACTTGAAGCTCTCGACCCTTTCTACTTCGTTCCCATTGATGTAGACAGGGGCATGTTCTCCTTTATGTTTCCTGAAGTCGATGACAATCTCCTTTGTTTTGTTGACATTGAGGGAGAGATTATTATCACCGCACCAGTTCACCAGATTCTCTGTCTCATTCCTGTACTCTGTCTCATCATTGTTTGAGATCCGACCCACTACGGTGGTGTCGTCAGCAAACTTGAAAATCAAATTAGAACGGAATTTGGTCACACAGTCACAGGTGTATAAGGAGTATAGCAGAGGGCTGAGAACACAGCCTTGTGGGGAACTGATGTTGAGGATGATCGTGAAGGAGGTATTGTTGCCTATCCTTACTGATTGTGGTCTGCGAGGAAGTTCAGGATCCAGTTGCAGAGGGAGGAGCCGAGGCCCAGGCCACAGAGTTTGGAGATGAGTTTCATGGGAATAATGGTGTTGAAGGCTGAGCTGTAGTCAATAAATGGGAGTTGACATAAGTGTCTTTGTTATCTAGGTGTTCCAGGGTTGAGTGTCGGGCCAGGGAGATGGTGTCTGCTGTGGACCTGTTGCGGCAGTAGGCAAACTGTAGTGGATCTGTTATTGCAAAGTTTGTGAAAGTACAACGCCAGCCAAATGGAAAAGCCCAGGCTGAATCCAGTCGCTGGAACATCATGGGGAGCATAGTCAGAAGACTTGGCACCACATTAGTGCCCTAGTCTGATCTACTGTAGAGCACTTTTCTACAGAACACTGCTCTGCCACATGGGTCTGCTGCTATCACACAAAAGTCATGGGCTTGCAATTAAAGGCTGCTATGGGGGGACAGCATCACTCACTCAAGTCCACTGCAATTGATTGGCTTAGGGGTGCCACCCTACATTGCAACTTTTGCCATTGGCTGCAATTCCATCATACTGCATGGGATGGAAAATGTCAGGAACAATACAAACTTTGCCGCTCATGAAAGTGCTTAAAATTGTGCCGGCTATTCTGGAAAACAGCTCTAATATTCGCGCAACTGGTATCAACCCAAAATCCAGATGGGCAGAATTCTGGCACGCGTACAAAGAACCAGCATCTCATCATTGATACAGCAACAGAGGACTCTGGCATCAACCTCTCTTGAAAACAGTCGACAGCACTTCACCAAATTCTCCCAGGGCATGAAAGATAATCAGGAAATGAGGATGAGCCAATGTAGGGCTGCATATAGATGTAGGATCGGAATCCCAGATCATGGAACATATCATATTAACTTGCTCATTAAGTTTTGCTGCAGGAGATACTTTATTTCTTCTCTTGGCACCTCAGGAAGCAGCTGAATGGACACACAATCTGGACATCCCATGATAAACCTTTCCATCAAGTGAAAGTAGTCGTATCGTTTAAAAAATGTTAAATAATATTAATGATTCCCGTATCAGCCTTTTCTTGCCAAGAAGTTCATTAGAGGCCATTTCTTTGGTTCTCTGCCCAAAGTCAGGTCAGACCCAGAACAACCCAACCTCCACCGTGGATAGGGCAAGGAAGCAGGTCCAAAATCCACCCATGTCAATACAGGGAATTGAAGACTGTGCCAAAGGTGTCTGAGTTGCTGTGGCAACATTGACTTTTACACGCATGTTGCAGCCTGGAGCTGTGGATAGTGATGGTAGAGGCTCATATTGCTGAGCAGGAATCTCTCTGGCTCTTATTGCCTGCCGCTGGTATATGTTGGAAGGATTTTACAAGCTGATACTCAGCCTGTTTGACTGCATTATGAACGCACCTTCCTTGGTCATCCTGGACTGGTACGTGAACCCAGAGCTTCTAGCTCAGTCAGGGATGCTACCCTCTGCACCATGAGACCTCCTACTTCAGAGGCTGGAGCTCTGAATCACAGTCCAGCTCTAAAGCAGTTAATAGAGAGCCCGGGAGAGGGGAGGGCTCGGGGTAGAAAACTGAATGAAATATTGTTTCTGGCAATTGTTTTGCTTCTTATGGGGACTTAGGACCTGTGGTATGCAATCTATGTTATTGCAAAATTTTCATCTCCCTCAGGTTGTGAAGGACAAAGCTACTATAAATCAAAAATAATCAGTATTATTTGCTGCATGCTTTCAGTTTAGATGAAAACAAGTTCTATTCACTGTTACAACAATTTATTTTAGGAGTTTAGCTACAAGTGAAATTGAGGATTTGAACCTTAGGTCTGAGTTTTAATATGAGTCTTGAGGTTTCTCAGTTGTTTCAGTTCAATAGAGCTAAACTTCAATCTAACCTCTAACTTCTCAGCTGCATGCTGCCTAAAATGCTTAGGAAATCAGAAGCACAAAGGCACTTGGGAGTCCTTGTTCAAGATTCTCTTAAGGTTAACGTGCAGGTTCAGTCGGCAGTTAGCAAGGCAAATGCAATGTTAGCATTCATGTCGAGAGGGCTGGAATACAATAGCAGGAATGTACTTCTGAGGCTGTATAAGGCTCTGGTCAGACCTCATTTGAAGTATTGAGAGCAGTTTTGAGCCCCGTATCTAAGGAAGGATGTGCTGGCCTTGGAAAGGGTCCAGAGGAAGGTTCACAAGAATGATCCCTGGGATGAAGAGCTTGTCGTATGAGGAACGGTCGAGGACTCTGGGTCTGTACTCGTTGGAGTTTAGAAGGATAAGAGGGGAACTTATTGAAACTTACAGGGTATTGCGAAGCCTGGATAGAGTGAACATGGAGAGGATGATTCCACTGGTAGGAAAACCTAGAACCAGAGGGCACAACTTTAGACTAAAGGGACAATCCTTTAAAACAGAAATGAGGGGGAATTTCTTCAGTGGTGAATCTGTGGAACTCTTTGCTGCAGAAGGCTGTGGAGGCCAGGTCATTGAGTGTCTTTAAGACAGAGATAGATAGGTTCATGATTAATAAGAGGATCAGGGGTTATGGGAAAAAGGCAGGAGAATGGGGATGAGAAAAATATCAGCCATGATTGAATGACAGAGCAGACTCGATAGATCAAGTGGCCTAACTCTGCTCCTATGTCTTATGGTCTTATCTGAAAGCACAATGTTCACGGGTGCTCTGACAACACCCAGCTTGACCTCACCACCACTTCTCTCAACCTCTATACTACCTCTGACTTGGTACACTGCCTGTCTAGAATTTAATCCTGGACAAACAGTGACTTCTTCCAGCTACTTTACCTTCCATCCCACCACTAAATCTGCCTCCTAGCCATTGACACCTTCTTTCTGCCATTTTAAACCTTGCTCTTTGCCCAAACCTTCGGTCACTTGTGCAAATATCTCCTTATGTGGCTCGGTAAAACTTTATTGAAAACACTCCTGTGGAGCGCTTTGGGATGTTTTACAATGTTAAAGGTGCCTTATGAATGCAAATTGTTACTGCCACGATCATCATTTCCAGGGATTTGAAAACAAGTATTTCGAAAATCACCTCAAGAATACTTCCAATTCCACACACTTGTTGGCATGGCAGATTCAGTAAGTATATGCAAGAAAGGTCCGAAATGGTAAAGATGGTCCTGTTTTATAAATGTTATAAGACAATGGTGGAACCTGAAAAATTTGGGAGACACCCATTGTAGCAAAATATCCAAGAAACCCTTAATAAATTGCAATGCCATGGTGGGGAAGGAACAGCTTTAAATTCTTTGCTGAGAAATATGAGCAGGCCTAAAACAGGCCTGGGATCATAATATACTCGCCCCCTTCCTTCTGATGCAGGACTCTGGCAAACATTATGCCGCCTGCTCATTTAGCAGTGTACAGCCAATACCATGACACTGTTCAGTGGCTGCAAGGATCGCAAAATTACATGAGGCAAGCATGAGTTCAGGCTAGCCTACACTACTCAAAGCCAGCCTCCACCTCTTCAAGTGGCAGAGTACTTTGACTGGGGCAGGTTAAGTGTTGGCAGTCATTCTAGGATGAGGTTTTAGGTACGAAGTACACAAGAGCCACACAGTATGGTAGAAGGTAGGCTCCGAGATTCACTTGTGCAGCACTGGAAGCCTTGATGCGGGAGACGGTCAGGAGGCAAAAGGTCATCCCTCCACAGGGGACCAGGAGGCCCTCCAGATAAAGAATGCAAAAGCAGTGGGGAGAATTGGAAGGTTAAGAGTATATTTGACAGAATGACCCACTATGGTAACAAGATCATGGCTGATCTACAACCTAATTCCACAAACCTACTTTTTCCCCCATATCCCATAACACATTTGCTTAATAGAATCTCAGATTTAAAATTAACAATTAAACATCAGTGGCGTTTGCAAAAGATTGTTTCAAACTTTTGCCACTCTTAGTGTGTAGAAGTATTTCCTAATTTCACTCTTGAGCAGTCTGGCTCTAAATTTTAGACATGCTTGATAGGCCAACCAACCAGAAAAATGGTTGTTCCTGTCTACCTTATCTGTTCCCTCCAACATCTTCAATCATTGATATGGTCACCCCCTAACTTTTTAAACTGTAGCAAATGTAACTTTTCCTCACTAGGGAAATTGCGAGTCTAGTCAAAAAGAAAAAGGATGCACACATAAGGTCAAGGAAAATGAAGTAAAAAACTCAAACAGGGAGTTAGGAGGGCAAAAAGGGGTTATGAAATGTCCTTGACAGGCAGGATTCAGGAGAACCTCAAGGCATTTTATACATATATTAGGAACAAGTAGGTAGCTAGAGAAAGAATTGGTCCACTCAGGGACAAAGTAGGGGAATTATGCATAGAACGAAAGGAAGTGGGTGAGATCCTTAATGAGTACTTTGCATTGGCATTCACAAAGGAGAGGGACACGTTGATTGATGGTGTCTCGGAGGGGGATGTAAACCCTCGAGAGCAATTCAACATTACGAGAGAGGAAGTGTTAGGTGTTTTAAAAAGCTTGTTTTTTAATAAAGCTTTTTAATGCACCTAAATACTAAAGGAAATTAGATCATGATCGGAATTTTACAGCCCCATCCTAGTGGGAGGGCAGGGCCAAGAAATGCGGTGAACCATTCAAAAGTCTATTTTTGGCGAGGCCACAACTGAAATCTTACGCCACTCAGTGCAAAACATGATGCACGATCTGTTTCCCGCCGGCAGGGGGAAGGGGTGGAGCCTCCCACAGTCGCACCCCCCCTCCAAATGCTGACGGAGCGACTGGAGAGGGGTGCGACTGAGGGAGGTTCCTGAATCCTGCTTTTCCTGTTCTTCCTTTTCACAGACACATGCCTGTCCTGCACTCCAATCAACTGCTCCTTAAAAGACTCCCACATGCCAGATGTGGATTTACCCTCAAACAGCCTCTGCCAAACAATAGCCTCCAAATCCTGCCTAAACTGGTTGTTGTTAACCTTCCCCCAAGATAACACCTGAACCCGAGCACAATACTTGTCCTTTTCCATGAGTATCCGAAAACTTACAGAATTGTGGTCACTGTTCGCCCCATGTTCCCCCACTGCAACTTTGATGACCTGGCTGGGCTCCAGCAGCGATTGCTGGGGTGGGGTTGGAGGGGGGTGGGGGGGTGGGGGGGGGGGGGGGGTGCCTGACTGAGGGAGGCCCCACCCCCTCCCCTGCTGGTGGGAATCACATCATGCATCATTTTTTGCCTTGAGTGGCGTAAGATTTATTTTGTGGTCTTGCCAAAAATGGACTTTTGAATGGTTTGCCGCATTCCTTGGCCGTGCCCTCCCACCAGGACAGGGCTGTAAAATTTCGGTCATGATCTAATTTTCTTTAGTATTTAACCCATTCTAATTCGTCTCATTATTTTCACTCCAGCCTATTCTTTTAACTTGTTTAAACTTTGACAAACGCACATTCCAGCGTTAAATGGCAGTGTTGGTTCCTGTTCGTGATTTTTCAAACAGTGAGCTCTTAACATCAGCCACAGAGCGATGGTAATATACATGCCCATCACACAGGGGTTATAAAAGAGAATCAGCCCAGCTTGTGTAATTCCAGTGACTGGTTACACTGCAGCAAAGGAACAGGCATGAAAGCAGTTTGTTTTCCTGTGCTTTGGACTGTGTGGTTATTGTACGATACAGGAGGTAACCACAAAGATCACAGAATAGAAAATAATTCTAAAAATGCTTTACTTTGTTTTTAAAAAAAATTGATGTTTGAATTTGACAGCTATTGTGACAGCTGGAAAACACAAAGATTAATTTGTAAAGGTCAGTCACGGAGACTTATTTCAGACTGGTGAACCATTCCTTTGAAAAGTTGTTTACATACAATAAGGTATTCCTTCAGGATTTTCCTTCCAAAATCAGTTTTACTGAAATGATAGCAATTCTGTTATCACCATTGATTGCATTTGATTTAAACACCTACAAGAGAACCATAAACCTGCAGTTTAAAACCTTATGGTTGCTTAAATTACCACAGGGACATCATGTGACATATAATGTATGAATAATTCTAAGCACGAAAGTCATTGGAAAAGATGTTGATTGGGGTACAATGTCAGAGCTGGTATTTAATATCCAAGAACATGTGCTTACTAAATAATGATTACTTAACTAAAAATAAAAATGTTAAATTCCAATTATATACATTGCCTGAACATATGCTTCTTTGGACAGACCATGTTGTTTTGAAACTAAATGCACCAGCGCATCTCTGTTCAATGTTGAACTACCTGATTGCAGTTTGTCTACAATTGACCTCAGTTCTCTGGACTAGAAAATGGGCAGAAATTAGCCTGGGTTCGAACATTTCATCATATCTGTCCAGTGTGGAGATTGAGTGAAAACATTGGTCGCTGCATGTGAACCTATCTATGATCTAACAATCACTGCCCATCTGGAGAATAAGGTCGCAGAGGGCTGCTATCAACCATAGAACCACATCGCACCAAGGGAGCAGAGCCTTTAATGGTGGAAAAAACAAATGTTGTTAATTTCATCGTATTTTCATGAACTTACCATTTAAGCTGCTCCTGTCAATTAAATTGGTATCTGCTGGCCAGAATGCCCCGTCTCCATGTACACTCCTACCTGCTGAACAAAGAACACATGTCAGAGCTAAGGAACCAAGTTGGATTTCAGCACAGTGGATCAATATTATATAAGACACCTTCAGCATCACCTTGAGCTAAAAAGGAGATGGGTTGCAAAATGGATTCTACTCATTAAATATTTCAATCACCTGTGAAACTGAACTGCATCATCCATATGAATATTGTGGCTACAAGAGCTGGTCTGAGACTGGGAATTCTTCACCTCCTGACTCCCCAAAATCTGTCCACAGTATACATGACACAAGTCAGGATTCTGATGGAATAATACCCTCCATTTGTTTGAGGAATGCAGCTTCAAAAACACTCAGGAAGCTTAACACCATCCAGGGCACTTCATACAACGCATTTCGAAGGCCAACTTAAACATTCACTCCTGCCACCACTGACACACAGTGGCAGCAGTGTATACCATCTACAAGGTGCACTACAACAACTCATCAAGCCTCCTCTGACAACATCTTCCAAACCAATGACAGCTACTATCTAGAAGGAGAAGAGCAGCATATGCTGCGGAACACCATTGCTTGCAAGTTCCCCTTTAAGTCGCTCACCATCCTGACTTGGAAATATAGCACCATTCCTTCACTGGTCAAGATCCTGGAACACACTCCCTAACAGCACTGTGGATGTACCTATTTCACATCAACTGCAGTGGTTCAAGAGGGTGGCTCACCAGCACCATCTCAAGGGCAATTAGGGATACACAATAAATGTTGGCCTTGTCGATAATGCTCATATCAACAAATGAATATGAAAAAATTGACGAGTATTTCATTCAACCATTATATGCCACTCCACATTCCCTCATCTCAATTTGAAAGAATGGTGCTAACTCAGATGTGTAGCCAATCATTTATTCTTGGCTCGTCAATGTTCCAAATTAGAATTAATACACAATGATCCGTTACAAGGTAATTCAGAAAGACATATTTACAGCAGTTTATGTCTCAGAAAGCAACAATGCAAAAATATAAGCCAGAAATTGGGTAATAAAGTATAAAAGGGATGAAGAAGTAATTTGGAATAAAAATTCAACTTGCTACTGGGGGGAATCTGCTTGAATGCAATAAGATTGTTGTTGATGAAAAATAGTCATGGTTTATATTTCAATATTCCTTCATAATTTTGTTATAATCACATCAATTAATGGTCCAATTTTGGCAAGGAGAAAGTGTGTTTTACATTCACAGAATCTCGAATGTTACAGCACTGAAGGAAGCCAGTCGGCCCATCATGTCTGAACCAGCTCATTCAACGAGCAATTTTTAAAAATTCATTTGTGGGATCTGGTTGTCGCTGGCTGGACAACATTTACTGTCCAGCCTCCATCCTCTCTCCTTCCCCCGCCATTGCCCTGCACATTCTATCTTTTCAGATAACAGTAAAATTCTCATTTGAATGCCTCGATTGAACTTGCCTCCACCACATTGTCAAACTGCGCATTCCAGGTCATAACCACTGACGTTTTTTCTCTCTGGTGCGAAAATTCCAAACTCCACAAGAGTGAGGGAACTTGAATAGTAAGTCCATACTTTCAGTGTCAGCCAGTTTTCGGCTTTTGGATCAAATTGGTCCTTGTGATATATTTACCAAGGTTTCTTTGATCTTCTTTCACTTCAGGTTTACAGTTCTCCAAAATTGGTTTCGAACGTAGAGCAATTATTTTCAAATACTTGTAAACATTGTGAAGCTGGAGGTGAGGAGTCTTACTATACTACCTATCGGAATACAGCTTATTTACGCCATAATCAGGTCATAATCACATTCCAGTCATCTTCCTGAGTTAGCTCCCAAATTAATGTCAATCACTGCCAAATTAAGAATAGCTATTTTATACTATGACTGCTCAGAACTGACTTGAGGCTACCCAAACTTATTTCTACTGTTTGGCACATAAGTAGTCCTGTGTGGGTTCTTCAGGTTGACACCTCATTTTAAGTATGCTTGGTGCTTCTCCTGGCACGTCCTCTTACATTGTACAGTGAATCATGGTTGATTCACAGCTTGATGGTACTGGTAGAGTAGGGGAATATGCTTGGGCCATGAGGTTACAGATTGTGGTTGAATACAATTCTGCTGATATCCATAGTGCCTCACAGATACAGTTTTGAGCTGCGAGATCTGTTCTTAACTGATTCCATAAAATTCAATGGTTGTGCCATTTAGCACAATGGACAGTATCCTCAGTGTGATGATGGGACTTCATCTCCATAAGGACTGTGTGATGGTTACTTCTAGCATGGACACTTCATCTGCACAGGTAGATTGGGGAGGACAAGATCAATAGGTTTTTCCCTCTTGTTGGTTGTCTCACTACCTGCTTTAGGACCAGTCTGACAAATGCATCTTCAGGACTCAGTAGTGGAGCTACCAACACACTTTTGCTGGTGGATAAGCCTGCATGAATGTACATTCTATGCTCTTACTACCCTCAGTGTTTCTTCCAAGTGGTGTTCATCGCTGGAGGAGCACTGATTCAGTATGCTGAGGGATAGATACATTTTTGAACAGTAAAGGAATTAAGGGTTATGGTGAGCGGGCGGGTAAGTGGAGCTGAGTCCACAAAAAGATCAGCCATGATCTTATTGAATGGTGGAGCAGGCTCGAGGGGCCAGATGGCCTACTCCTGCTCCTAGTTCTTATGTTCTTATTAAGACAGTTGGTGGTAATCAGCAGGAGGATTCCTTGCCCATGTTTGACCTGATAAGCCGAGACTTCATGAGGTCTGGAGTCAATGTTGAGTACTCCCAGGGCCACTTCCTCCTCACGTAATTTCACTGTGCTTCCGCATCTAGTGGGTCTGCCCTGCGATGGGACACAGTATACCCATGGATGGTGATGGTGGTGGAACATTAGTTGTAAGGTAAGATTTGATGAGTATGACAATGTCAGGCTGTTGCTCGACTGGTCTGTAGGGCAGCTCTCCCAGTTTTGGCACAGGTCTCCAGATGTTATGAGGAGGACATTGCAGCATTGACAGGGTAAGGTGTGTTGTTGTTGTTTTCAGTGCCGATAGGTTGATGTTCGGTGGCCTATCCTGTTTTATTCTTATTCAACTTTTCTGTAGAGGTGTAGTGAAACAGATGGTTTGCTAGGTCACTTCAGAGGGCAGTTAGTCATTAACCATATTGTGGATCTGGAGTTCTATGTAGGCCAGATCAGGTCAGCTAATGTTCTGGGGATCCGGGTTCAAATCCCGCCATGGCAGGTGGTCGAATTTGAATTCGATAAAAAATAATAAATATCTGGAATTAAGAATCTACCGATGACCATTAAATCATTGCCAATTGTCAGAAAAACCCATCTGGTTCACTAATGTCCTTTAGGGAAGGAAATCTGCTGTCCTTACCTACATTGAATTCTTTGTCCACCAGCTGCCAGGGCGGGGTTTGATTCTTGTCTCCAGGGAATGTAGGTCTCTGGATTACTAGTCCAGTAACTACAATATTACCACCATGTTTTGGTTCCCTTGCTCAGGAACGTAAGCTGTTTTTTTACATTCATTTAATTTCCTATGATAGTGCTTGTGGTCGAAAAAATTAAAAATAGCTCTCCTCACACCAGTCCTATTTGTCAAAGTACTACTTTTGCCAGATTCTCTCTCTGCACCTCTTGCACTCCTCTTATCATCGTTGCAACATTCCATTTGTCACCAACAGTTTTTTTTCACCGTCTCTCTCTCCCAGGGAAAACAGAAAGGAGGCTGGTTTAAAAAAAAGAACAAAGAAGTGAGATTCACATCCATAACTCCAGTTGAAAAGATTTGCACAGATGCATTGGACCTAATGACCGACTGTGCTGCACTCTCCATGATTCTATTATCTATCTGTTAGTCTCTCCTTCCCTTTGTTTACTTTCCTTCTTGTATATCTCCCACTCTGTTTGTCTCTGACAAATATTCTTTCAGTCAATTACTCAACTGGCATCTTTGACATTTCGCTGAGTCTCAACTGGACAAGGGAAGCTGCTGACAAAGGAAAAATCATATCATCCTCTAAATAGCAAAACCATCTCCCAGTCATAAAAAAAGTGCTGAGGCTATATTCTGTATCCTGCAAAAATATATTGTCTGTGGCGCTTTTACAAATTATCCTGATTCATTGCAATGCCTTCAAAAGACAAAACAAAGCATAATTTCTTATTTGTTAGCCTTTCCCACCACGCTGCCCTCCTCACAGGGGTGGCGTTGGCGTAGGGGTACTGTCACTGGACTAGTAATCCAGACTGGCAGATGATTTTGCAATTTGCAGAGCATAATAATAACCAGAAATGTGGTTCTCTTAAATGCCATCAAACAAGCTACTAAGTTGTATCAAACCACTATAAAAGTATTAGAAAGGGAATAAAACCAGATGGACCTCAGCACCAGAAACAACAGCTAACACGATGCTGTCGATCCCACAAAGTCCCTTTGCTTCCCCTTTCTCCATTTTACCTCTCTCCCACCCATCCCCCTTCCCCTCACATCTTCATCTATCACAGCTTAGCCTCGGATTTCAACTTCTCGGCCGCTTGGCCATTCACACCTTTTGTTCTCTCTATGGACTGCCATTAGCAGCCTTTTCTCCTGGTTTCTGTGGCTACGACTCATCTTTCATTCCATCACCCTGCAGCATAAACATCTCCCACTTTCTATGCCTTTTAGCTTTGACAAAGAGTCCTCTGGACTTAAAACGTCAACTCTTTTCTCTCCTTGCTGCCAGACCTGCTGAGATTTTCCAGCATTTTCTCTTTTGGCTTCCTTACTAACATCTGGGGGTTGGTGCCAAAATTGGGAAAGCTGTCTCACAGTCTTGTCAAAGAACAGCCTGATAGAGTCATAGTCATGGAATCATATCTTACAAATAACGTCCGAGACACCACCGTCACCAGTTCTGTCCCACTGCAGGTGGTGGCACAGTGGTATACAGTCAGAAGGGAGTTACCCTGCGACTCCTCAACATTGACTCCGGACCTCATGAAGTCACATGGCATCAGATCAAACATTGGCAGGGAAATGTATTGCTGATTACCACTTACCATCTCACCTCCACCCCCCCACCCCTCAGCTGATAAATCAGGACTCTTTCAAGTTGGGCGCTGCAGAATGTACTCTGGGTGGGGACTTCAATGTCCATCACCAAGAGTCCTGCAACTGCTAGGTTGGATCTGCGGCAGGTGCCGAGGGAACCAACAAGAGGGAGAAGCATACCTAACCTCATCCTCACCAATCTACTTGTCACAGATGCATCTGTCCATGACAGTATCAGTAGGAGTGATCACCACACAGACCTTGTGGAGAGGAAGCCTGATTTTCACATTGAGGATGCCAGGAACAACACCAGGCATAGCTAAAACTGAGGCGTCAACCTGGTGAATCTATAAGCCAGGACTAATTGCATGCCAACCAATATAAGCAACAAGTGAGTGACACAGCCATACAATCCCACAACCAATGGATCAGACCTAAGCTCTGCAGATCTGCCGCATCTAGTCATATATGGTGGTAGAAATTTAAACAACTCACCAGATGAGCAAACTCTACAATGTCCCCAACCTTAATGATGTGGGAGCTCAATGCATCAGTGCAAAAAAATAAGACTGAAATAACCATTGCCGTCCAGAAGTGCCAAGTGGATGGTCCATCTCGGCCTCCTCCAGAGTTCCCCAGCATCTCAGATGGCAATCTTCAGCCAATTCGATTTACTCCACATGATATCAAGAAATGGTTGGAGGCACCGGATACTGCAAAAGCAATGGGCCCTGATAACATTCTGGCAATAGTACTGAAAACTTGTGTTCCAGAACACGCAGCGCCCCCGAGCCAGCTCTTCCAGTATGGTTACAACAGTGGCATCAACCCGACAATATAGAAAATTGTTTAGGTATGTCCTGTACACAAAAAGCAGGACAAATCCAAGCCAGCCAATTACTGCCCCATCAGTCTACTCTTAATTATCGGTAAAGTAATGGAAGGGGCCATAAACAATCAAGCAGAACTTCCTTAGCAATAACCTACTCACTGATATTCAGTTTGCGTTCTGACAGGGTCACTCTGCTCCTGACCTCATTACAGCCTTGGTTCAAACATGGACAAAAGAGCTAAATTCCAGATGTAAGGTGGGAGTGACAGCCCTTGACATCAAGGCAGCATTTGACCGAGTGTGGCATTAAGGAACCCGAGCAAAACTGGAGTCAATGAGAGTCAGGGTGAAAACTCTCCACTAGTCAGAGTCATTCCTAGCACAAGGGAAGATGGTTGTGGTGGTTTGAGGTCAATCGTCTTAGCTCCAGGACATTACTTCAGGAATTGTTCATGGTAATGTCCTAGGCCCAACCATCTTCGGCTGCTTCATCAATGACCTTTCTTCCATCACAAGGTCAGAAGTGGAGATGTTCGCTAATGATTACACAATATTCAGCACCATTTGTGATTCCTCAGATACTGAAGCAGTTTGTGTCCAAATGCAGTGAGATCTGGACAATATTCAGGTGGCACACAATTCATTACATCTTGCCAACCAGAGACCCATTTGTGCCAACTCTCTGTTTCCTGTTAGCTAACTGATCTTCTATCCATGCCAATATTTAATCCCCTTCCTTCACCCTGAGCTTTGATTTTCTGCAATAACGTTTGATGTGACACCTCATCAAATGCTTTCTGGAAATCTGAGTACAATAGTACATCCACCTGTTCCCCTTTATCCACAGCACACATGACTCCTTCAAAGAAGTCCAATACATTGAGTTAAATGTTTTCACAAAACCATGTTGACTCTGCCTGATAGCCTTGAATTTTTCTGAGTGCCCTGCTTTAACATCTTTCATAATAGCTTCTAGCATTTTCCCTGTGGCAGGTGCATTTTAGTAAGACAGATGAAAAAGGATTTATCACCATGAATAAAAGATTTTATTAAGAGCACTGAGTCCTTCAATTGTGAGTAACCTAATTTTTTTTTAAATGAAAATTAAAAAATTTAATATTCCTCAAACATTTGCCCTGGTTTGGCCATTTCAGCTGAAATGCACTGATATGACTGGGGGTAACAGGGGTTGGTGGGACTTTATTGTTAACAGTAGCTTTGGGTTACTGAAAAACTAAGATGGCAGCTAAAAATGATTTTAAGGAATGTGAGGACTATTATTGCTCGCTTACTTCTGCTTTCCAGTAGCTTATTGGTGGAGCCTTTCTTATCTCTGTCATAAGTTTTGAACATGTGGCAGAGATTTGATGCTTTGTTTACAAATAAGATGTTAGCGCCAATCAGGATTTCTAGAATGACAGATACTTTGCACATGGGATGGATACTTTCCATGCCAGGTGGATGCACGCTACGTACAAAATGTTTGATAAGAGATAGAAAGAAAAAGAAAGATTGGCTTCACAATAGCCAAATCTTGGTGTCTTCATTTGTCGCATAAATGCACTGAGTAATTAAAGGATTATTCATAGAAGCTGGAATCTCATGCAAGAAGACTGAACTGAAATCAATTCACTTGATCTGACTGACAAGAAAAACAAAACAATTCTCTGCAGAAGAAGTCTACTGCTTACTCATTAAGCACAAGATTCGGCTCAGTGGCACTTCATTAATGAGATTAATTACCACAGGAGCAGCAATTCCTCTCTGCATGTGACCCTGAAGGGTCGCTGTATTATAAAATAGCACGCAACACGATTCGTATTACACAGTTCTGATTTAATCTGAAAAGTTGACAGACTGGGGCTACTGTACCTTGGTCATTAGCCATTTTGTCAGGATGTTCAACTGAAAGAAAAGACAACACTATTAGATTCTGATAGCTTCTGGGAGAGGCTTGCATGTGGAACT
Organism: Mustelus asterias; assembly: GCF_964213995.1. Lineage (NCBI taxonomy): Eukaryota > Metazoa > Chordata > Chondrichthyes > Carcharhiniformes > Triakidae > Mustelus > Mustelus asterias. Next base: position 141,868,056 of record NC_135801.1, on the reverse strand, counting down.
GACTGAGATTTGAAGAACAGATGTAACAAAAGCTGGTCACGCTGACTAACTGCAATAAAGGAAAGGCATTTTTACATTTACATTTCAAACAGATACACAAGAAAAAAATCAAATCACAAAACATTAGCTCACTTGAGGGACCTCAAGAGAAGGCTTAGGGACTTTAAGTGACTGTATTGTTAGACCTTTTGTTTCAAAGAACAACTTCATTCAGTTTAATAAGCAAATTTATAAAATAAGTACTTTTGTGATAAAAAAAATTCCAAGTCAAACCCAATACATTCAGCACAATCTGTATTTAATTGGAAGCCGACACATTTAAGAAAGAGTTAACTTAGTACAAGATGTAGTAAGGGGCAGAAGGATATGTTGATAGGATGTGATGCAGGCAGGAGGACCTATTGATTCAATTGAGCTGTTTCGGTGTTGTAAAGTTCTATATAATTCCTTCTTGACAACATACAAATACTTTTATACTTGTTGATTTTGTCATTATCACTGATAACCATAACAGTGATTTTATATCCAGTCCTTGTGATAAATATAAACCATTCCCTCAAGGTTTTATTAACCATATAGATGCCTGTGGTGGGAGATCTTTACGGCAAAGTATAACTACCCTTGAAGTGCTGGGATCTTCCCAATATTTACTTTCCTGTATCCCAAATTGGCAAAGTTTGTTTCAAACGACACGTTCAAGGTTATGCCATGGTTCTGGCTGGGTCTTCCTACAAACATACCTTGTGTGGCTTCTGCCAATGAGTCCATAAAATAGGATTTTAAAAGTTGGTTTGTCCATGAACTAGGTGGGGAGCTCATTTTGATGATTTGGGAAGTTTAGGGACAAAGTATTGCAGCCTTAATTCAAAAGATTGTACATTTACATCCCAGTTATAACATGCATTCAAAATTAACTGTCCTCATTGAGTGAGCTTCACCAGTTTTCAGTTGAGGGAAAGATTTGCAGGAGCCAAGCTCTTCACTTCCCATTGAGTTCTACCATGTACAGAGTAACAATGATGCCTCTTATAACCCATCCAAAGAAAAAAAAAAGGTGCAACAGGAGGAGACAGTCGTGAAGGAAATAACAAAACCAAAGACGATGAGTAAAGAGAATTACCAATGTTAAGGTAAGTTTGTTATATCTTCCTCCTCAACTCAGACTGTCAAATCAAGTCCAAGGGTTTCTGGACTGGAAATTATAAAGTCATCATAAAGTAGCACCAGCATCAATAATCAGGCAATCTGCACCATAATATTTGGAAAATGGGACAAATTGAGTAGAACATTTCCAAAATATATTTCATGTTTTTCTTCCCCAGAGGAAAGGAAATCATGGGCCCCGATTTTACCATCAAGTTGCACCCGTTTTCGGGCATGAAGACTTGGTAAAGTCGGGCGTGAGGCTAGTAGCACGATCCGCGCCTGCCTCTGCATCAGTTCCCCCTTTACCAAGGCCTGAAAATGGCCACGATCGGGACCGTGCCCGAAACGGGTGTAATGGACATTTAAATGCATTTGAATTGAATTGAAGTGAAACAGACATGCTCCATAAAAATCCAATTCGGGCGCTCCATCAGTGCGGATTAGTGAGGACGTAAGTGTATAGTGTCCGACGGCTCTCTGCTACTCACAGGTGTCCTTTTGTTGCGGCCATTTTCTGCCTCGGGTCGGTGGCGGCTCTACGAGTGTGTGGGGGGGTGAAGGGGGGGGGGGGGGGGCTGTTGCTCAGCAGGGTCTCTGATGTCCGACTTGCAGCACGGACCCGGGTCTCAGCACTGACCTCGGGTCTTGCGGTGCTGCTGGGTCCTAGTGCACTCAGCTCACTTCCAACTGAAAGATGTGCACAAAGCCCTTACAAATGGCACTGCTACAGCCTCTCAACTTTGCAAGGAGCTATGATTGTGGGGAGCATGTGGCTGGGGGAATTCGGGGGGGCGGGGGGGGGGGGAGGCTGTGACTGTTGATGTGCTGGGGCAAGCAGCGTTCCTTAACCTCTACATGTGTTCCTCTCCATCTTCCACTCAGCCCCCCCGTCCCACCCCTTCAGAGTGATGAGATGGTTCTTGCAATGCAACCAATCGATCTTGCTGTTCTGTTGGTTGCTGCTGGAGCTGAGGAGAAGGAGCTGGAGGAAGAATTGCGGGCACAGGAGGCCCGAGCCTTGCCACTTCCAGGAGTAGAGGGAGACGACCACCAGAGGCAGGAGATGGCCGCCATTCTCCCGGGGGGGGGGGGGGGGGGGGGGGGGGGGGGCAAGAGAAGGAGGGAGCAGAGACTCTGGCAATTCCGCGCACGTGTCATTTGAACAGATGTCGGACACCGTGTGCCGCCGACGTCTCCGCCTCCGAAAGGAGACAGTGCAACACCTGTGCCACCTGTTGCAGGAACTGGCACCTAGAGGCAGAGTGGGGGGTGCACCCACTCTCAATGGCTGTCAAATTGACAGCCACTCTGAACTTTTATGCGATTGGCTCCTTCCAGACCCCTAGATGTCTGTGGCATCTCCCAATCAGCCGTGCACACCTGTGTCAAGCAGGTCACAGAAGTCCTGTATGCCCGGGCTGGGCACAAATTTAACCTGGACCAGGCCCATCAGGAAGCCCTGGCTGCAGGGTTCGCAGCCATTGCAGGGATGCCCAACGTTCAGCCATCAACAGCACATACGTCACCCTCAAGGCCCCCTACAGAATCTGTGGAGATTCATGAACAGAAAGCGGTTCCACTCCCTGAATGTTCAACTCATGTGCGACCATAGCATGAACATTATGCATGACTGCTCAAGACATCCAGGTAGTGTGCACAATAGCTTCATTGTCAGGAGCTCGGGCATCCCGGAGGCATTTGAGGAGGAGCCCAGGCTGCGGGGGTGGCTTGTGGGTGATATGGGTTACCCGCTTCAGACATAGCTGATGCCGCCTGTGCCGAGGCCTGTGTCTGAGACGGAGACCCGCTATAATGAGGCCCATGTAGCCACCCGCGCGATAGTGGAGAGGTGCATTGGGCTTCTCAAAATGCAATTCTGGTGCCTGGCGGGGTCCTCCAATACAGCCCTGTGATCTCTTCCTGCACAGTGGTCGTGTGCTGTGCCTTGCACAATCTGGCTTGACAGAGAGGTGACATATTGGAGGAGGAGGAGGACGTGGGGGCTGACCAGCCAGGCTTCGCTGGAGAGGATGACCAGCAGGAAGAAGAGTAAGAGGAGGAGGAGGAAGATGAGGAAGAACATGCCGAGGAACACCAACTAGGCGCTGGAGGGCTGGCAGTCCAAATGAGACATGTGAGGGTGGCAAGGGAGGCCCTGATCACCAGATGGTTCATTCACTAGGGGCTTGTGTCTGTGGGTTCCATTCCCTCCTCCGCCCCCCCCACCCCCCGACTCCCCAAAATTCATTCTATATCCTGCAACATTGTCATACCAGAGTGATGGGCCTGGATACTCTGTGTTAGCGAGTTTTATGACAGGAGGGTAATGACGACTCGCTAAGCGCCATTATGATGATGCCCTGATGCAAACTAGTCTGACTCCTACCTGAGCTCTGCATGCACGCTGGCACCTGGGCCCACGTCTGTGCAGTGGGTAAGGGATCTGAAACCCCCATACAGGGCCCTGGGGCAGGTGGGAATCGCTCATGGGGTCTGTGGAACTAATGGCTTCCTTTTCTCAGTGACACAGCATTGAGGGGCCTCCCCAACTGACATCAACATGAAGCATCCCTCTGGCGATTATCAATGGAAGAGGATTCCTATTCGAGACAAATTAGTCACAGGTGGGTGGTGAAAAGACATTTAATTGCAATAAAGATGTTTAAATAAGACGTCCTAACATAAAAACTTGTGAACAGAAAACGTTAAGGTGCTTAAAATCTTCACCCTTGCCATCTCAGTGCAACTACAACTTCCTAACCTTACGTGGCCTACCACTATGTCTCAGTGACTCCCCAGAATGTACGTTGGAGGTGGAGGGGGCCAGCTGCCGACCATGACATCATGGTCTGTGATGTACATGGCGGGCGTCCTCTGGAGGCCCTGGACCTTGAGGGCCCTGGCCTGCTTCCAGATGTCTGGAATGTTTCCATGACATCCTCGTCATCCCGCTGCCCCTGTGATGGATCCGGTGTCAGGAAGGGAGGAGTCAGAAGGTGTAGCCACAGCCACAATCTCCTGACTGGAAGGCCCTGGCATGGTCTCGAGGCCTTTCTCCTTCCTTGGAATTCCTGTGGGCCCCTGGGTCACTCCATGGGATGGCAGTACTTCTGCAGTGAGCTCCAGAAGCTCTGGTGTCACCTGGTACTGCCAGTCCTGGAGGATCACCTGCGTCCTACCCATGGTGGTCGAGCCCACTGCAATGTCCACTTGAGTCGGGGCCACCTCTCAATGGCCACAGCAAGTGTCCTCTGAGACTGAGCCACGCTCTGCAGCCACTCAGGTAAGACCCTCTGCAACTGGGCCATGTTCTCAAGGACTGCAGCCATAGCCCACTGTGTCTCAGCGCTGTCCCACTGGGTCTCCTGAAAGCTCTCGAGCCTCTCAGCCATGGGCCGCAGAATCCTGAGAAGCCTGTTCAGTCCCTCAGCTGTGGCCCGCTGTGACTCGGCCATCGCTTGGAGCCTGCCACTCATAGTGAGGATCCCCTGCCCCAGGCTTTCCACTGCAGACGCCACCCTTGCAGTGTTGGCCTGGGAAACACGCAAGACAGGCAATAGCTGGTCCACCTGAAAGCTCTGGGACTCCTCCCAATAGCCTCATGGTTGGTCCAGTGTGGCCATCAGCCCCTCCTGCATTCCCTGGCTCCTTTGCTGATCTCCAGCAGAGAGAGAAGCGATTTCAGAGGCTCAGCATGTAGCTGGGGCCACCTGAGCCCTCGCCTCTGGTAGGCCCCAGCAAGCCAGAGGTCTCAGACGTTCCCTCCTCCACTCGATGTACATTATCAGATGTGTCGTGCTCACCAGAGAGTGACCCAGAAGCTTCACCACTAACTGGACCCACCAACATGTCAGTATCTGGGATGGTGAGTTGTGGGGTGGAAGCTGACACCAAAACTGTGCCACCTTCGGAGGTCCCTTCACCCATATCCTCCGAGGACTCATCCGAGTTCCCTTGACCAGGATGGGCGGGAGCTGCAGTAGGGGCCTGGAGTCCAGAAGGCCCCGGGGAGTCCAGATTTGTCCCTACAACACAGGACACAAGGTTAAGTGCAAGGGAGGGAGAGGAATCCGGGATGGAAAACACGTGATTCACATTTCTCCATTGAACATAGAACAAAGCACCAAAAAAATTATACCAGAGGAAGAGGCCCTTCGGCCCTCCGAGCCTGGAGTAACCAGGCTGCCCATCTGATTTGTTACCGCCGATCCTTTTGGGGACCGTATGCCTCTATTCCATACCCATTCCCATAGCTGCAGAGATGCCCCTTAAAGGTCACTATTGTATCTGCATTCGTGAACTCCCCCTGGCAGTGAGTTCCAGGCACCCACTACCCTCTCTGTGCAAATAAACATGCCTCGTACATCTCCTTTAAACCTTGCCCCTCGTACCCGAAACTCATGCCCCTGAGAAGTTGCCTCAAAGTGAGTGGAGGAATGACAGGTGCTCACGCCTTGACAGCAGCCCGACTATGCTGTCGCTGGTAGCCCATCTCCCACAGCTCATCTCCCCTTCCCTTGACAGCTCCAGTACCTGCTCCTCAAAGGGGGTGAGGACCCGGAGGTCTGGCTCACCACCCCCTGTCTCCGCCCTCTCACGGGTGTTGTGCTCGGTCTTCTTCTGTGGAGACAGAAGGAGCC